>NW_015373891.1:3681112-3982866 GCF_001272555.1 Dufourea novaeangliae | reverse complement strand
TGGTAGACGTATATACTCAGAAGGAATGAGTATTTGTATTCTGTCCATTAAAAAGGGCAGGCCCAGAGTTGTCTATCTACTACTTATGTGCAGCATTTTTCTCCTCCGGAGGTACCCTCACTATGGGACTTGGATTGACTCGCTCGAGTCAATTTGAGGTCGGTAGTCGGGGATACCCACGAGGCGAAACACGTAATTGCTTGTAGCTCGTGGGCGGCATTTGGACACCTTTGGTATTAGTGTTAATTTTTATGATAGTTAGTCTGTTAATAAAATTTTATTTCACCCATTAGTGTGCTAATTATTATTGTTAGCAGTTATACCGTCATTTGTAGATAAATAACGAAATTCATATAACGTAAATTTATTTACTATTTAAGTACAGTGCATAATATACCAGGTTACTGTGAAGTAGTTTAAGATTATTATTTGTCTTCATTGATATTTTTAAACCAACACGAATATTCGTGAAGCATCATTTGACATTGAATTAGATCAGAAAGACGTACTATCACGTTGCTCGAAGATAGAAATAAAAATTAAATAGTGTCTTTTGACTGATGTATGAGACATGACAGACATGTACAAGAAGGCATTTCACGACGGGTAGTTTTTTGCGTCAAAGTGACATAAAACATAAAACAAAGATCAGTATATGAAGGTTTGTCATCATCCGCAGATTGTTATAAAGTCGAGTGGGTTTAAAAAAAAACTGCGCTGTTCATGGACGTAGCCAGTTTATCAGTTAGGGGGAGGCAATGTAATTTTGTTCTTTCGGGAAGGGGGTGGGGTCAAAGTCCTAGTTTTTTCTTCTAACGTAGTGCAAAACCGACTTTTTTCGTCCATGGTCGGAGGGGGGGGGGCATGTGCCCATGGCGTTGTTTGAACATTAGTTTCTGCGTTCCGTTTAGTTTAAGTTGTTGAATGTGAATTGTATGTCATTTTGAATTATTTTTAGTTATTGTTAAATTATTTGTACAAGGAGAATAGATGTGCAACTTGTGATTCCATCTATCCTCCTTGGGTCTCCATTCGCAGCAACCTCCACGTGGTTAGACCTGGGCAATCATTATTATTTGGTATATAATTGGGAACTATAATCACTTACAAGTTGGCGAACTATATAGCAAATAATATGAACCAATTGGCTGCGAGCTTTTGCTCCTTTTGATCAATTGATTCTTGTTAGTTTCTTTACTGGCTAGATGCAAGTAGCAAGAATTTCTTGTTCTGTATACTATAATCTGTTAGCACCACCACAGACGAGGCATAACTGATAAGAAAAACCATGCTCGAAGATTCGTATTTTGTAGAGGAAATGTTAAGGAACGTGGCTATATTTCTGTTCAAATTTTCAACTTGTCGAGGGATACGTTGGAGCGAGGGGCGTTCCTAGTGATCAATTAACGGACACTCAATTATTGGGCTTCTACTGTAATTCACGAATTCACCGTTCTCATAACGTAGAGGGCAGCAAAAAATCTCTGACTGTCTGCACAATCGGTATTTTAGAACATGAGACACAAAGTCCCATAAGATGATAAGTCTATTTTCTATCTCGTCTGTGGTTCAACATTACAAACGTGCAGATTTTTCCGCCATCTTGGATTCAGAAAAGTACCGTAAAAATGAGGTTTATGGGATATTTAGTGGCGCCCCCACCGCTGTGGTGGCGAAAATTGGAACTAATACCAGAACCTCTTCGATAGTTTGTACCATGGATATTACGTAGTACGGCAGTTAGCTAATAGAGGGTACCTCGAGTTGTTTTAAAGCTGTGCATTGTTTGTGTTTAAATATACGTAGTTCAGTGTCGCGCGGTGTTACGCATTGTTCGATTGGAGTTGTTTATTTATTTTATTGTTCTAATCGTGCAGTGTCTTTGTCAATGAAGTCGAATAATGCGAGTTAATTTTTATTCATCTATACACGTGAGAAGAAGCGCTTTAACAACAGTTTGATTCGCCTTACGACTACATTATGTAGTGGGCGATACGTTGATGGGGAGGTAATTTAAAGGTATGTAAATTTACACAATATAACGCATTTGTATTGTACAAACTGTATGTTAAACGTTGTTTAAATAAGTGAATTGATTGTTGCGGGGGTTGGTTTCGACTTTATCAAGATTAGAAAATACAATAAGGTTTTAATCGATTTTTCCGTTACATTTGAAATGAATATGGCATCATATGGAATGGACCCTTCTTATGCACAGTGTGATAGTAGTGATCTATTTAGAGTGTGGATACTTATACAAATTCGTATTGAAATGTTCATATCTTCAGCTAACGATATTAATAATTCATAAGTGTAATAGAAATTTTATTAAACTAGTAGCTTGTTGTCCTCTATAAATATATTTTAGTTAAGGTTCTAGGTTACAAGAATATAAATTATAATCATTGAAACTTTGCAGTCCCCATCCAAAATTTATTACACAACAACCCAATGTATTAAAATTATTGTCCTCGGAAAACTTGCAAATGTCTAAATATTCACCGTCTAACGAGCCGTTACTGTGACAATAGGTCCTGAGCATAGGATAATGTATACCAACCTCGAGGTGAAGTAATTAAGATAATTAATGTGAAACACAATCTGAGAGAACGAAGAACGAAAATGGGAAAATACATAAATACAAATGGTGTCATTCGTAAGGTCGTATGTATGTAGTGACATTCGTTATTCTTATTAAAAATAACAGCTTCCATGGCATAAAAAACTGTCTGTTTACTGAAAAGATTTCCTCGTTTTTATATTATCTCCCATTTTCGTTTTATATTCAAACAAGACGTTACACTGCTAGTAACATGACAATGATCTAACAGACGTAACAGTGTTAACTCCCAAATAACTTCCCCTGTCGGTGACTAAAATATATATACTAAAACAAAAAAATAATAAAAAAAAATGTCTGTATTTCATGGAGTTATAAAATAAATTAATGTCAAGTGTATGTAATATCCTAGGTCAAAAGAAACTTAAAAAAGCCTAAAGTCGTTTCTGGCACAGTCAGTTACAGTAACGAGTCCCTAACTGTTAGACCATTCCATAAGGTAACTAACTGAACAATTGTTCAATTTATGAACTAGAGATGGATCAAATTATAAACGAATACAAGATTAACGATAGCGTATAAAAATAAACTCACACTAGCGACTACATTCCTCGTTCATATACAAACTCGTCTCATCTCGGCTTTCATCTATTCCACTACTAATTATATAAACAAACCATAATTTAACTTTTTATTCTGATCCAATAAGTAATAGATAGACAAACGTTAACTTTTGTTCGATGTTCTAAAACTTCTATTGAGATAAAAAGTTTGCCGATCTCTGATGTAGATATTACCAATTACTGAAAAGTTAATCGTGTCCCTTACAAATGGTCGCGACGATATCGATCGAATTTTCGACGTCGTCCAAAATCACTGAGATTTAATTCGATCGACCCGCATGTACACATGAAAATGATCGTAACCGCGTCTAATATTCGTCTCTATAATAACCCCTTCGATAGTAGCGGAAGTTCGTCTTAACTTCCGGCCGGCAGGAAACTAAATCCTTTGAATTGATTCAAAAGCTTGATTAGCACGTTGATTGCCGCGGGGAGACGCGAGTTTGTCTACGTACATATGTATATCGTACGTGGTATGTACACACGTGTCTTCTCACTGGGGACACGAGACACTCGGGCCCCCAGTCGCCATTGAAGACACAAGCGCGCGTCTACATCCCGGCCGACAAATTGCTTTCGTTACGAATCGATGACATCGCGGTATCGGTTCCATTCGAATTGGAAACATTGGTCCAATTCATTTGCGCGTTTGTGCAGCCACCGAGCGAGCCACCCGTGGTCGTTGGTTTCCGCGGGGAACTGCTTGAATTAAATATTTTAAATTTAAATGCGGACTGCCGTATCGCTTGGGTGCTCGACTGATTCCTGCCGTTTCGCCATGCATTCGAAGGCGAGCAAAACGGTAAGAATTATTCGAGTACAAAGCTTACGTCGCTTTTTCGTGTTTTTGTTGCTTTTTTTTTTATCAACGATATTCAAATTCATCGAATCAACTTGAAATTCGACGAGTCTCTTGGTTTAAATTTTTTAACAGCGACGATTCTATACCCGTCTATTTTAATGAAAATAGAGTTTAACGTTATGTTTGTGTTGTGATTACACAAATCGCAGGGAAATTCAGAGCATAGTCTTTGCTCGCGAAAGCTAAACGTAACGCTCGTATTTTTCGTCCGAACTTTAAATTGCGTTATCCCTGCTTCTGATTGAACTCGTGATTGTCCCTTTTTCCCCCTTCGTGTAACTCGTGTCACGTGTTTATCTTTAATTACACGATCACCGAGTATACCGTAGTCGTCGTGATTATCGTTACCCGAACCGGTGTTTTGATCAAACGCGAGTTTATTAAACAACTAAAACTAGTTTATGTATCTTCAAATTTCATGTCTATATTATTAACATTTTTCTTCAGTTACGTATAGGCTAATTTTAAATCTAATTATATCAGAACTCAGTCACTGATATTTACTTTTTTTAATTAAAAAATGGAAGATCTTATTTATTCGCGTCTCGTCGAATTAGTGATCTTAAACTTTTGAGAGGTACTTTAATTAAAGAGTTTGTTTAGTATTTCTTCAAAACGTGCTGGAACGAAGAACTGACGAGGTGCTGGGACTTGCAACTTCTTTTAATGAAAAGAGAACACGACTATGTTGTTAATCCTGTTTCCTCGAGAAGTTTGAACGATATTTCGATTACGGCACTTGAGTCTATCAAAAAGATTGTTAATGTTGTTTACACAAACAACAGATAATTAACAGACGAATCGACTAGAAAATAGTAAATTGCAGTTAAGCGATCTGTAAATAACAAGCGAAGTAGTTTTGTTTAAGTATAAAAGTTCGGACTTTGTTCCTGGATAAACTGACACGTTTTAATTCAGGTAAAATCAAGTAATTATCTAAGAAAGAGAATTTATATTTCAATATTAAGGATTTCCACATTACCTTAATTTAATTCGCCAATCAATAGTGTATATGTTAAAATGTTTCTCGGTCAATTGACGTAAAAGATATCCTGGACATAAAGATGAAGAAAATTCAAGACAATTTGGAGCTCTCGTTCTCAGTATGTTTTTCCAGTTATTTCATTTGATTCCAATTTTCTCCGTAGCTTTTTTCCTCGTCTTTTTTTCTTTGTGTTGTAATACGGTTCTGCTCGAATTATACTTAAGTACTCACACATGTATACCAATGTGTTTCTTATTCAGCATGCAACTGGAACATGCATACACACTATTATGAGAAAAAATATTACTTTACAGTGAGGGTACCTTTGATTACGTATACTGTAATCACTAAGTATTGGGTAAATTGCGGATGTTTTTGCAAATGTAGATATTTACGGCTTAATTCACAGAAACTGGAATCGAATAGAAAGGAGGCTAATTGAAAATGGTCATTTCTTGGGCTGCTTGGAAAATAAATATTCATACATATTTGTGAAAATTTATGTATTCAAAATTCTGGTGTATAAAATTTGATATTTTATACACCAGAACTCTGAAAAAATCAGAGTTTACCGATCAGTATCACTCTTATTGAATCGAATTAATTCGAATCGAATAAATTGTGATCTAAGTAAAAAAATTGTGATCACAATCAGTACTCAACGTCAATTCATCATTATTGCCCACATCAGTGGCTGTTGACCCCGCACGAATCTTTTTCGGAGAACGTGAAAAATAAGAAACAACGGAGTGTATTTTGGAAAACGAGATACACATCGAATGCGTTTCGTCTTCCAGAGACTTACAGTTGTTCCAAACTTCGAAACGGCAGGCGCGGATCGTTTAGAAAGACTAAGAAACGAAAGTTGGAACTTTCGTCTAGTGCACGGCTATCCGGAACCGCGTATACAGTACCGAAGCTCGAAAAGCTTTCACCGTTTTATGCATGAGACCGCAAGTTTCTCGAATTCCCGGGAATGATCTTTAATAGAAATGCAATCCGTGGATAGATGCACGACAGGGCTGGCGGAACTTGACACGACAGTACGATTAAATAGCCGTGGTATACGCGACAGATTAACTTCTCTTTCCGGGCGTTCCGGTACCGTGGATCCTTTGACGTTCGCCGCATCCTGCGCTGCTACATGATTAAGTTACCAACGTTTGACTTTTCACGTTTACCTAGAAATTCGCGACGCTACCCGACCATCGCACTGGAGTCACGTCACGGGGAATGAATGAATACCGGAATTTGTAACTGTGGGGCAGTTTAGCATGGTTAACCTCCGTCACGGTATCGAAGAATAGTTGACAAACAAAACGGGAGCATAGTAGAGAAAATTCTCTAAAGGAATTGAATTTTCCCTGCAGTGATTTAAGAGAATGCATGCGTAAAATACACCGAATGGTAGGGATAAAATCAAACGAAGAATTTACTTCATTTTGTAATTCAGTAAAGCGTTGTTTGATATGAAAAGTAAGTTTCTATTTAATTTCTGCCTGTTTAAATTAATCTAAGACAATGGAGGTTTGCACAACACGCTGCGGTTACGACGAATTAAATTCTGTTGATGTAAACTGCATTTTATTTGTTCATTTTTTAATATAACGCGTAGATTGTTGTCTGATGAAAATATTAGAATGTCAGTAATAAAGGGGTAATACGAAAGATGCATTAAAAACCTTCAATCCAAGAGATACATTTTAATGACCAAAAAAAGGTGCATATAAAAGACCCGGGTTTATCTGACTACTTTATACTCTGCTTTTTCTTTGTCTTTTGCTGTTTTGAATATGCAAAATGATAAATGCATAATAACCGGGGTTTGAATAAAAGATCAGGAAAACGGTGAACGTCGACGAATTACTTTGTCCCTCGACTCTTTGTAACTATAATCAATACCACTTTTAATCCGCAAGTAATCAACAGAATTTTTAACGATACGTATCATACGAAGTTTAAACATACCAAGGATTTATGAATCTGCAACGTCTGTTACAAAAATTTACAAATCAAGGATTAAAACAGTAATCTTTCGTTGATGTTCGTTATTATCCATTATGCAAAACAGTTTTTATTTAACGAGGTACACTAGTCACGTTAAGTGGTCAGACCAGTGTGATGCAAAACTCGATCAACTATTTATTAAACTATTAATTAGTATTTCTTCATTAACTTAATGGAACAATTTTTCACGTAGAATGTGGAAAAATCACTATTATGATAATACATTAAAAGATACAGAAAAACACGAAAAAAATGATTTTCGATCTTTTTTCACCGTTACACTACTGCCTTTTTGTTATCTTTATATTTAATTTGTGAAAGAGCAAATAGTCACTGCCCAGCGACTACTATAGTTGAGAAGTAGTACCTAACTATCAGTTTGTATTAGTAATAAAAAATATTTTTTGCATTTGTACGTATTTTTTTTAGAAGGCAGTGTAACTTGTTTATTGACTCACCTTCGTAGTTACACACAGAAATTTCGAGCGTCTCTCTTTCCGCCATCTTGGAGAACGTGTATCAGCGATGTCGAATCATTTCATTCTTGCATTTCCCTTTACCATTCAGTGTCACGATTTCTCACTAAACATTCCCGAGAAAATAAAGAAGGATAGATGTGTCGAAATCCACAAACGTTTTCAAATGGGCATCAAACAGCAACCGTTCGATTCGCGAAATAACAGCTCGCGCCATTTTATACGAATAGATTGGAGGAGGAGCAGGTTTTTATTGGAAACTGATACGTCGACTCGGTTTTTTGTCGAACGAAATCCATTGTCGCGGCCCGAGACGTGGTCAACCATGGAAATTGTTGGGGTAACTACGGTCGCAACAAGAACACACATATCCGGTTGGATCATTTGCGGCCGACCCCAGCAAACCAGGATTGCCTTGTTTCTGCGATTATTTGTTGCGGACCGATCGCAAGGAGCACGCGTGCCTGCAGCTCGCCGTCTCTGGAACCGGCGCCCGTGGACCAACGTTTTGCGGTGAATTAATGTCAAGGAACTACAGTGATTAATCGACCCGCCGGTCTATATGTATAGTTATACTGAGTAGTCTACTAGAAACGGGCCACCTTAATGTCTCACGGTGAACTTGTGTCTGAAAAACGGGTGTTAACGAAAGATAAACAGGTTCAAGGAGTAAGTGAGACGAAGCAAAAAATTGTTCTTTATAATGTACTATTTTTAGTTTGCAATAATAATTGGTACTAACCAGTGAACTTGGGTCGCGACATTCTGATTTTTCTAAACTTTGCAAGTTCATTGAGAATTTCAAAAGAAGTATCAGGCATTTTTTCATGACACCATTTGGTTCTTTGGGGTGAATTCTTAGGGTGGTGCACCACGTTGTAGGCTTAAGATAGGTAGAATTAACCTTGTTTTATCTCAAGTCATTATTCTGTAAAATGTTGGCATCTCTCTGAGGGATGTTAGGCAACACTTTATTTTCATACATTAATTATTACTTAACATTACAAAATGTAGGAGTTATACAATATTGCCCATCATCATGGCAGATTTCCGAAACTATTAATATGATTAATTTCACATTTGGACACATTATTCTAGACAAAATTATCTAGCATGTAACGAACGATTTTTGAAAATGTTTTAAACGAAGAAATGGCAGCTTTATAAAGAAAATATATTTTTTCTAAATGCAAGAAATTCAGGTATCAAAGAAAGTATACCCGCTTGAAGTTAAAACAAATTGTACAAATCGTTGTAATAAATATTTCATTGTTCTTTTATACTGCAGAAAGTCGAATGTGTTTCAATCATACATTATTAAAACACTGTATTGTCTTGAAATGATTGTAGAATGTAATGTACGTGTTCCTCATTCATTGATTACGAGTAAAATATTCGGATAGTACAGCAAGGAGAGAACGTGAAAGCTAACCGTTCAACTTAGTATATTCAACGGAGTTATAAAAACCCTTTCAGTCACGTGTGAAGCCACTCGTGCACCGGCTCTTGAACTTTTTCCCCCGGAACGAAGTCCCTGTTAATGTATAACATTAATAAAAACTCCTCAAAGTGACGTTTTAAAGTTTGAAAGCGCATCTTCATATTACGTTGAAGTTTTATCGCGCTCTTGCTTTCATGTTCTTCCCGAATAATAATTACTCACGTTCAGTCATAAACGACTTCTCCCTTAGGCATCGAAAGTTCAACGAGTAATAGTTAAGGGGGCACATAGGTATGTATTAGATGACTAAAATGAGCGGATTCTTTTGGATTAGATTAAGAAGCATTTTGTCAAACGTGCAAATGGTTTGAATTATCAGTCGCTCTTAAATCAAACCCAAAATAAACCGTTCCTTTTAGCCGTCTAATGCTCATATATTCACTTACAGAGTTGGGCATAGTTCTCTTCGAATAATACATACTGAAAAGCAAAGATCGTCATACTGATCTTTAATCCGATTCAATAATTCTTTACCAAGTGTCTACTCATTCATAAAGAAATATTATATTATTATAAAAATAGAAATTTCCACGTTTAATCAATTAAGAATGGCAAAGTACTTTTTTTTATTTTTTATTCGTTATTCGGTTTATAATGAATTTGTTCATTTCTGGCCGCTTAAGTAACAATATTAACAAAAGTATTTTTAATTGCACAACAATTGCTAAAAGAACGCATATTAGATTCATTTAGACTACAACCAATGTAAAAAGCGAGACAAAGGGGAATGTGATTTGCACTTGAACTTAATACAACGAACCCTCTGCTGCACTCGGAATACACGGTTCATTCTTTCATTCTCACGTCAAAGAGCATCGAAAAACGTTTCAATTTTTCGATCCCCGATTGGCAGGATAAACCTCTTTCCCGTATGTTTCGACATAATCGAAGGTAGGAAGGAATCGGGCCGATGTAGATGACCAATACCAGTCGATCGGTGGTGGTATATCGCTATTTAATTTGCGCCTATGGCGGGGCTCGGGGCGCGTTGCAATCGGGTGGTGCCTCGGCGCTCTTTGATGCCAGGACGAGGTCACTTGTTCTCGATTATTGCGCTCACCTTTGCCTCTGACATTTGCAAACCTGGGGCTGAAATCCAGGAAAATAATTTCGCCGCGTAAAATCGAATTTCCATCTCGATTTAAACATGTATACGTATTGTCTGTTCTCTTCGGGAACGTACGCTCTGTCCGGCCAATTATCGATACGATTACAATATATTTCCCCAATTATAATCTGACGGAATTAATAAGAAATGTTTATACAATGCGCGAACCGGGGATGTGTTTTAATTAAACGATGGGGTGAATCGTTATTTGATTGAATTTTCTATCTGCAACCGTTTATAACGGGGTCCGGGGAGGGCGGCTTCTTCTTCGTGATAGGATCCAGGTCGGATGAAAAAGCCCGGTAAATGCGAATAATTTTCAACGATCCGACTCACGTCGAATATCACCGCCTTCATTTCCCCTTCATTTTTCGTCGTTTATATCGAGTAACACCACACCGGCACACGGCGACGTGTTATTTCGAATCTCGCGTTTTAATCTGCCTCGGTGGTATAATTACGGGGTCCATTTCCAGCCCCGTACCACGGTCACGTGTAACAGCCAAAACAAAACTGGTCTCCTACGAGCGATCGTATCAACTGGAATCACCCTTTCGACGCTCGTCCCGAACTTGTAATGAGCATCCTGCTGGTAATGCTTTGACTTAAGTGATTCGGTGTCTCGAATGGTTGTCGGGGATTTTAAATGTAAAAAGCTGCTGGAAGACCGTGGTTATTATCTCTATTTTTGTGGTAGAAAGAAGTAGCTATGTGGTTTTATATTCTCTTCATTTAATTTGTACACGATTCGTGGGAATACTTTTTCGTGTGTGTTTGTGTACACTTTGAGAATTACATAAGCTGATTGTACAATGAGACGAGGGGCACTTGATGGATGAAATACAGGGTGTTTCGTAACGTTTGATAATCATTTCCGAGATGGACAAAGGACATGGAATCTATTTTTATATTTCCCCACTGGTCTCAAATTTCCGTGAAGATTTTTATTAATTTGAATGAACAATTTTCCACCTGGAATGTCCTCAATCCCAAGTTACCAACAAAATTATCTTAATTGACTTACATGATTACGGATCGTTCTGGTCTCAAATTTCCGTTAGGATGGTCGTATCGAGGTCTGCAAAAAGACTTCTCCGGTCATCTAAAAAATTGTTCATGTAGCTTCTATCTTATTTATCAACCAGTTAACCAAACAGTACAGCTAAGACAGTTTCTTAATCTGCATTACATCCACTCATTATTATGTATATCCTCCATCTATTCAATATAATACCAGTAACACACCAGTCTGAGAAAATACATATTTTTGTCCACAAAAGAATTATTCCAAATTTGTAACTTTTTCGATGTTCTCAGATACAAATACATTCCCACACCCCCTCACTCAAAATACCATTGAATTCCCTGTTTCAAATATCTCCCCCGACCGTGGCCACAATTCACGCGAAAATACTTCCAACCGAATATTAAAAGGATTCCCCTATTTCCAACCGAACGGCATTTCGCCGGAATAGCCCTCGGTCGAGGGAGGGCGGGGGGAATAGTAGAGGAAGAAAAAACGAGGGAAAGCGGTGGTAAAAAAAAAAAAAAAAAATACGGGGCCAAGTAATAATTTGAATACGAGCAGGCGGCGTTACGTGGTCCTCGGAAGGGCGGCTAATCGGCGGCGTAACCCCGTCGTGCTATTTAATTTGCGTCCGTGGCGGTGGCGTAAGGTTACACCGGGTTCTCTCGCTCTTTGAGGTCGTCGCTTGATGGTTGCCGGTTTGGTGGACCGACGGCCGTAGGGTGGCGATGGTGGTGGTGGGTGGTGATTCTAACCGTGTACGCGGTGGATACCGCACGGAACATGGACCGTCGGTCGAGGAGCAAGACAGAATGGGAGGGGGTAGACGAGGACGCGACGGGGGTGGAGTTGTACCTGGCTAACGGAGAACGAGAGGGTTGGTGGGGCCAGGCGGTGGTTCCCTAGTGCGCGGCCTGAGCTGCGGTCGGAGGTTCTCGTAACCCGGCGGATACCCGTGCTTAGGTGCCCGTGTACGTGCACTGGGGTGAATGGTGTCGGTGGCCGCCTCACGGGACCGCGTGGGGTGGCGCAGGATCTACGACTCGGCGTACTGACGGAGGGAGGAGTGTGGGCTTCGAGGAAGACCGAGGGTGGTCGAGGACGACCGGCTGCGCACGAACCACGAACCGCCGCGGGAACCTGTCGCGCGCCACCGAAAGTCGAACAGTCTCTCACTGGCCCCCGACGCGGCGAGTGCCCGAGAGACTTGAGTCGTGGACAGGTTCGCCAGGTGTGTGGTAGTTGATCGAGGAAGCGTGTAACGTTACGATATACATACACCAGCAGAGAGGGGTAACGGTTAGCAGAGGCTAGCCCAGCTAGGGGCTCGGACCGGGAACGTTCCATCCTCCTCGGGAGTCTGGGGTTAGGTTCGAAGGGTCATGGCTGGAGAACGTCCGGAGTGTGGACGGTGGTGGTGCTTTGGGACACGGGTGCTGGTCGGTTCGCCGCGCCACGTGACTCGAGAATTCGTGTCCCTGTGGATCGTCCTTGCTGTGTCTATCATCCTGTTCTTCCTGCAGGGTGAGTAGTGAGAGATCGTTTATTATTTTGTTGATTAGATTCGTTTGGTGCCGGTGGTAGTTAAGAGAAATTTCTGCGATCGTGAAACCGAGGGGTGGGTTGCCTACTGTGTAACTTACGTGACCGGGTTCAGCTGTTTGTCGAAGCAGGAAACGTTCTTGGTTCCGCGAGTGTGGGAGGAGGGGGGGGGGTGGTGGATCTTGCTTGCGAGGGCAGAAGCGTGACGAGTAAGAATGATCAGGTAAAGGGTCTTGGAAGACACCTTCGTTTCGATTCGCTGACTCTATCGGGTCCTGTGTCCCACCTGAATTAGCACAATTGCAACGCTGGCTCCTTAGAGATACTTCTTTCAACGATTCTACTTCTCCGCCGGGAATTCCATCGTTATATCGAGATTCTGTTACTTGTAACTCTGACAGAGAAGTTTGATTGTTTTGGATGTACGCGAGTGTGTTCTTCATTACCAATGTTTGCATATTATTTCCTTTGTAGAAGGATACTATTCAAGTTCAAATAAGAGGAATTAATTCGGTTTAGGACTCTTCTTTTTTTGTAACCACGCTTCATTTCTTTATTACCGCTGCGGTTATGAAGTCTCATTTAACCGAAACATAATCTAAATTTTTTACAAATATTTTCGTATTTGGCAATGTTAGAGGGAAATTGTCACTAACATGTGTGTTTTTTCTTCCGCGTCTTTTTCTCAAATGTATAGTTGAATCTGGGTCGTAATACGATTAAATCTAAATTTTTAAAATGTTCTATTTGTGTCGTATGATTTCAATAAGCTTGAGAAGGAACGAAATGTTCGCTCGACGTGCATGTGCACGTGTCGCGCAAGGTCTATTCTTTGGATCGCGCGTCGAGTTCTGGACGTTTTATCGAATCTCCGGATGAAACAGGAGGCCAGGGGGAGAGGGTGCAAACTTTCTGCGGGACTTTGTAACAGGCAAACGAGTCCACCTTTGCTCCTGAAAGGGTGAAACCGCGTAAAAAGCTAACGAACTCGGCCAGAATGTCCGTGACTTGGGTACAAATAGGTTTTGGTTACTTGACGGGAACGTTGAAAACGGCAAGAGGGGGGGGGGGGTTTGGAATTACGTTCACCGTGGCGTTGCTATTTTTGCGGCTCGTTAAACAGTGTTCTGTGCGGACGGAACGGATTACTCGGAGCAATTGAACGTAATCTCTTAGTTCGGAATGATGAAACAGAAATTACGGAAACGTTGCTTGCCGCAGCGTTCCGGACATCCTTAAGGTTTGTGGGATTAAATGGAGTGAATTTTTACAATCAGAGATGGACACAGTTTTATTCGGGTGGTACACGGTGATAGGAAACAGTATATGAATAGAGACGTTGAAACAATTAATCTAATTCTAGTTTGCGTACATTCAACTCAATCAGAAGAAAATATTTTTAGCTTTGTAATTAAAATTCTTATGTTTATTCAAGGAAAAACAAGTAATTTTTTGTTTGTCCTAGGATAATTTGTCAGTCTGCTAGAAACTATTTATAACAGAACGTCCAGATTCTGTTATACCTCTGATTTTCATCAGAGTGTCCTTTTGAGGTCAATACAACCTAAAAGCAAACATTAGCTTGCAGTTTAGGAGGCAAAGTGAAAAAGAATGTTCGAGAAAAATAGTAGCACAAACGATTATTTAAAAAAAGCAACAAATGTTTTTAAAGATTGCTGATACTTATATTGCAAGGTTAAATTATGTATTACAGAGGGCCGCAGATTTTTTTTTTTCAAAAAAGATTTCTATACAGTAGTGACATTTTTGAAGAAAATATGATGTTTCGTAATACATGTTTAGGCTGTTTTCAGTACTTCATAGTAGCATAAACGTCCTCCATCGACCTTTAATATCCCCTAAATAATATTTATTCCAGTCGTTTCAAAGGTCGTACTTTTTGCACTTCTGTGATGAATACTACTCCTTCCACCTTTCACACGAGCAAATCATATTTCACCCGTGCATTCTACACCACCTGTAGATGTACACAATCCCTAAATAAGCTAACCTCAATAAACAAAAATTGTCCCCATAATTTCTCACTGGCAGGTATGCATTTGTCCCTTTAATCTGTGATTTGATCTGTGTAACAGTTGTTAAAAATTGTGTTACTACTTTAAGGTGTCTACCTTTTACCTAGTAATATTTACTGTATATTCAATAAGTAATAAGAATAACCTCATTTCGGGTGTATCACCATTTCGTAAACCCCACCACCCTGTGACTAGGTATAGCCAATCAGCGTGTTAATAAATTTGTGGTGAAATCATAAACCAGTAACAATGGAAGCGACCCCGTCCTTCTAATTAACCAGAAAATCCCAGCGACCCCAGTATCAAGTTCTCCAACAAACAATATACCTCGACCACAAGCCCTCTACCAAAACAGCATCATCCGTAACGTTCCGGGAACGGTTCACGCGGTAGACAAAGGTCGGGTTGGATTGCCTAATTGGCCCGTTGCTGTAACAAACCACGCCGCGGACGTATCGTGGCCGTCGGTGGTTCGATCCGTTGTTTAGCGTGTTAGTGGCGAGCCACGGTCGCCCATTAAAAGAAAAAAAAAATAATCATCCGGAACAATACGTAAGCGGCGGTTCGCCGCGAAGCACGCTGAAAAATATCGGCGATAAAGCGGTCGGCCGGCCATGGGTCGGTTGGGGGAGGGGTGGGGGGAAAGGGGGTTATATTTCGTTTCGGCGTGGTACGCGCGTCGAAACGCACACGATACCGCTGACGTGGTTTATCGCGTAGTTCTTCCCCTCCCTCTAAAATTTAAACTGCCTCCGCCACACTGAATCGCCGCCCGATTTATGGCGGGGCGTGCAACTTATAGCGGGTCATAGGGTATGGCAGAATAGAAGGCTGAGAACACTTGGACCAGATCGCCTCTACGAGCAGGAAAGACCACCAGGGTGGTGTCCACCTTTCTCTCAGATTTAACAGCAACGACGGCCGATGAAAATCCTTCTGGTCAGCCTCGCCCAGGTCGCTCTAGTCACACCGGTGATCGGCTTATCCCCCTCCCCCCGTTTGTTTCTGTTTCCTCGAGGCGCTTTACGTCGTTCCCGGTGGCAGTAAAGCCGCTACCTGGATCCGCTGGGTGCGATAAATTTGTCGAGGGTATAGCGCCCGGAGAGAGGAAATTGTTTATAGAGAAAGGAACCGTCGGAGAAGGTGTTGCTGGCCAGGTAGCCCACAAAAGTGGGTTTCATTCCGCGAGAGACGAAGTAGTGTGAGAAGATTGGTGTGGTGGGCGGGAAGTCTTGTGCCCGGTTTTTTTGTGCGTCAATTGATTAGAATGTTCGTGTCTTATCTGTAATGTGGACAAGTGATAGGCAATCTAAGCGAGATTTTAATATTGGAGACCGTGTTAATAACGTGGATGTCTATGTTAAAAACATTAATGCACTGTGAAAGGTTTTGAGAAGATGGAGTTTAGTTTGTGATGTATGAAATAGATTTGTGCATAATCTGTTTTTATTTTGTGTTTAATGGAACAGTCAAGTGTATGATGTGAAGTTGTAATGAAAAGTATGTCAATCTGATTACACTGAATATTAGTATTATGTTTAAAATAATGGTAATAATAGACGACAATTATAATTAGTCCAATTGTCACGCTTCTCTATGTGGTACCTTTGAGGGTTCATCTTGTTGTCACTCAGCTGTAAATTGACAGAATTCGTTTAATATTAGATTAGTACTGAATTAACAATACATTCTGATAGATAGTCGATATAAAAATGAATGGGATCACAATGCAATTTTTTCGTGGTAGTATAGAGTAGACGATATTGGCATAATCAATTTTGAATCTTTTAAAATAATTTAACGGAAACGTGCATACATTGTATTTAATCATTTTAGCTGTCATGTAAATGTCATCACTTTACACTTATTGTTAAATTGTTTACGTTCACTTCTCGAATAGTTTTCGATCTTCCCCATATGCTACTACCTAATCGAACGAAGGACGTTCCCATTGGTCCAGCATTGTATAGCGTGGCAGTAGCCAACGTCTGGTACAGTGAGTTCCTTTGATCGTTCCATACAAGCTTGAGGGCATGGCGGAGAAGTTTCCTGTTTCAAGGTAGCAGTCGTTTGACGTAATGAATCCGGTATCAGGAATCGAAATCGCTAATTGTAACAGACGTACCAACATTTCAGTTTCCGTTCTGACCATTGTTTTCAGTTCAACAACGGAAACAGCTTTCTACATTTAAGCATTTTACTTCTTTCATGCGTTTATTTCAAAGTTAACCTGGTGTGCCCAAATCTTTTTTAATTTAGAAAAACTTCTTCCGCTCGGAGTATCTATATTTGTGGGTAGCCTTTATAATTGCTAGGAGATAGGTAGGATAATTTTCGTAAATATTTCTGCTATTGACTTAATTAATACTATTTTAACCCTTTAACCCTAGATTCTTAAATCGTTATTTCAAAATTATGAGACTGATATGTATGTCGTATCTTATTATTTTGAAGAAAAAAAAACCTTACTATACTTGAATTTCTCATCTGAAAACGTTATAAAAGTTAGATATTAACCGGTGACAGAATTTGACTTATTTTTCAAATGAGAGTTGCACTGGTGCAACACTGGTAGTTAAAAGGGTGAAAATAAGTGAATGAGCAGAAAATTTGTTAAATCAAAGGTAAGGTTTAAATATTTCCGTCGGTATGTATACAAGAGACGTTTTCCTACCCTAAATATGAATTTCCGCCGAAACTTAATGCAGCACAGTTAGTAACGCGAGGCCCCCTCCTCGTCTGCGAAGTTACAAAAAAAAATCCTGTTGTTCTGTTGTTTCTGTGAGTTCTAATAACGATGTTACTTCGGTGCTCGTGTGCCAGTATCATCGAAAACATGTTACCAATGTCCCAACCGCGAAATCGCGCGATAAAATCGTGCAGGTGGTCACGACAAGAGGATCCGCCGAGATTGCCCTGGATGGGTTCCACGATGGCTTTGGTAGCAACCACGATAAACTTTACTGCACGCGAATCACGGGGATACCGTACGCGTATTACGCGGCCGCCTCGTGAAATTAGCCCGCAGTCAGAGACGTCCGGGGGCGAGAGAGCCTCGAGTGTAAAGTTAACTTCCGGGGCTGAACTTTCGAACAGTAAGAAACCGGGTCACGACTCTGTCAGGCCGACGACCACGAAGGACGAAGAACGGTTGGATAGAACGAGCCGGAAGACGTCGAGAAGCTGGAACGGAAAGAGGCGGGTTAATGCGATTGCCGAACACTGATACACTACCGTGGTGGTGTCTTTTTTTTATCCTGATGCAGCTAGCTCTAGTCGCGTTTCGACCTGGGAACGGGACACCGATCCCCCTCGTAATTTATTTTGTTATTTACAGTAACGAATCGGGTCAGAGAAACGTTTGCAAACGCGGGAACTGAAGCCTCCCTTCGTGTACCGATGGATTTTTCTCGGTCAGCAGATTTCGGGCGAATGTGTTTGCTCACTGTGACACAGAGGATAGGGGACTGATAGGCTACACACGAGATGTTATTCAATAATGGAGTGGGCGCGTTTGACGTCGATTTCAGCTGTAGTGAAGTAGCATGGATTTTATAGGGGATTGTACGTCGAAGTTGTTTTATTGCGGAATTTTTTATTCAATGTTCTGGAGGTGTTTAGAAAGTTAGGTTAAGTATTTGAGGAATGTGAGACTTTTGTTCGAAGTAGTGTTGTAGTCTTGTTTCTGGTTAGACACTAGGTATTTTGTTCTTCTCAGTAAAATATATAATTTTTTATGCTAGCACAGGTAAAGGGCTCATAACAAAAACGACTTTTTTCAATTTTTTTTTTTTGGCCAATAGAGGGAAAATACTCTGGCATCTTTAAAATTTTTTAAAATCGATCAATTTTGTTCAGAATAAATCAATATGTAGGTCATTTTTGATAGTATAGGTTATATCATGTGTGAGTCTCGCGTTTGACTACTAAACTCTGTTCTAGTCACAAAAACTGTCATTCGTATCTGTTAAACTAAGCATCCCTTTAAGTAATTATTGAATAAAAATAAATATTATAAAAGTCTTCATAGGTTTCCTCGGGCCTAGTTAAAGGTTAAAGAAATGGTATCGTTTATTACAATATTAAGCAGATGTTCATTCATATCACTTACGAACATATTTTCTACTATATAAGCCTGGAAAATCTGTTTTCTAACAATTCATATTTTTCGCCAGTCTTAGACACCAATCTACAGAGGACAGCATGAAAAACTTTTTCTTCTTATTTACGAAAGAAACCATAAAGGTCTTCCCACGTATTCAATAAAATATTTCCTCCTTTCTCTCGTTCAGCCAACATTTTTCAGAAACCATGGTCTCTCAGTTTAAAAGCCGTGTCTTGTTTCGATCTCCTTGGATACTTTCCTCTTCGTTCACGTCACTCAACCGTCGAACCGACACGCCTCGAAAATCCCCACCAATTTCTACGTCGTCCTCGATGAACAAGATTTCCCTGGCAAGTATTCGCTAACGATTATTAAAATATAGCCGCGTCCTCCGATTTCACCAACCCCCCCCCCTCCTGGTTATGAGCGTGATTTGCGATGCATCGCGCAGCAATCCACTTCCGGAGATTACGCTCGAAGTTAACGCGACGGGAACTGGGGATGGTGGGGACGTCGACGGTAGCAAATTTTCCATTAAAATTAAATAGGCAGGCACCCCCACGCGTTAATAACGTCGCGTGGCAACTTGACCATCTACTGTCGCGAGTTTGAGTCACGACGGAAAATTTGGAAACCGGGGGAACGCTAATTGGCCTGCGGAAAATTGAGTAACGGGACAGAGGGCTTTATCGAATGGTGGATAAAGGACTGTGTTAACGCTTGAAGAATAGGGTGAGGCACGTTATAGTTGAGAATAAAGATCCTTCGAGGCGGTCCAAGCTTCTGCGAGGGTTAATAACGTCATGTTCGATTTCTTGATGTTTCGGGGTGTATTCAGTCAGTTTAAATTCTCTATCATATCCTTAATCATGATGGACCTATCCGTTGAAACAATTATTACTTCCATCATTTATTGGTTTATTCTCTGAGGGTAGTAGTTGCTGAGACAGGTGCACATTACCGTTGGTAGACTGTCAATAGACCCCTACAACTGGCGTATCGTCTTCTGTTAGGGGACGAAACAGCTCTTCGTCAATGTCGCAAAGTATTCCAGGAAAACGTGTTATCCGAATAGTCAGGGTAGGATGGTCAGGTTCACCTAAATACACTACGCTACTACATTTTGAGAAATTAGAGTATTTTTGTACCCAAATCAATTTCAGGAAGGTTAACAACGAGTAACTGTACATTAATGTTAGGTGATCTTCCTAGAGTATTAAGGTGTGCAGTTGGTTTTTGAATACAGTTTGAAAGCGTCAGGGAAAATCCATGGAATCTATTTATTATGCACTGGGTACATAATGGAGTCGTAATCTTCCTAACCGAATTTGAACTGGCTCTTGATTGAATTGGATCCGACCCATGCCTAAATTGAACTAAAAATTTGAGGTTGAGAATACTAAAGATCTAGACCCTCGGTCTTCATTAGACGATTGTTGTAGCCACAGAACCTCGCTGTATATCTAGGGTGGCTAGAATTTTCCTCAGTTAATTGTCCAAACTGGAAAACATCACGACACGACCCGAGAGATTCTCCATTCATTATGGGACGGTCCTTACGTTTCCTCTGAAGGCATTTACAACCCCAGAACCACAGGAAACCATCTCTCGGTCGTAAATTCCACATCCACTCTAACATTTCCCTACGAGCCAACTTTACGTCAAAATGACGAGACCTCCTCGTGAATACACAGAAATCGCTCATGTCCGTCGTGCTTTGCGCTGAACTTCATCATTCCTGTGACCCTGACATCGTGCGACCGATTCCTCGTCAAAGGCGATAAGGAAGGAATGTTCGTTGCCGTGAAAGGGGCCATTTCTGGAGTGCATCAACCACCAGGCTGGCTAATGTCGCTAATGGAGATGGTGCTGCCACGTTTTACACGCCGAGGAATAACTGTCTAGCAAGATTAGTCCGCCAGTCGCATCGGTTCTGTGAACCGTTTCCCGCGGTACGATTTCCTGTCCGTTTTTCACTGGGGAATGTCTCGTGTTTTCGAATTGTTTCCCTCGTGGATCACGACGGGACGACGTGTATCCAAGACAGGAGGACACGAATGAAGAGGAGACAGAAAATGGATACTTAGCATTTATATTCTTTCTTCACCTCTAGACCGTAGCAGAACTGCTCTTTCCCGACTCCTTTGAGCAGCAGCTCCTTATCGCTCCTGGTTTCAGAGGATATCGAGGCGCCGCCGCTGCCTTTCCTCCCGATTTCAATTCAAGTGCGTTCGAACACCGAACGTCGCTTTCATCGCTATTGGATTAAAGGATTAACCCCTTGGATGTACGGGGTAATTATAAAGTCATCGGACAGGGAGTCGATCCTTTGAAATCCGATCACTCGGGAGGCGTTTCATCGCGAATATTTTAAGACGTCTCGAAAACGCCTTTAAAACTCGTCCTCTCTATTGTTCGTTTCGTTTCGCGTGCAAAGGAATTAACGGGGTCGGAAAGAGTCGCGCGCGGAGGGTCGTTACGCGGAGGATTATGAAGTGGAATTCTTGGAACGTCGGGATATCGCATACGTTTTGGACCCTAACCGCGAGTAATTTTAACCGGTAGACGTTACCAGAGGTGGTTACCAAGAATCCCGCGGAAATAAACTCTGCGAGGGAAATTAGAAACCGCCCGTTTCCCGCGGGAACGCGTCGCTGCCTTTGTCCCATTTACAGAGACGAACTCACCAATTATTTTCAAACATATCTATCTCTCACTCCGCTTTAGAATTTCGTAGAGGTTTCCAACAAGAGACTCTTGTTTTACGGTTAAAACAATTGTGAAATATTAAGTATCCTTGTTAGTTTTGTACATCAAGTGTAGCGGTCTTCGCAATATGAACTGTGTACGTTGAATAATTGTTCTTATGATAATTTATTATTGCTGTACATTTGAACGCAAGAATACACGCTGTTACACAATGAGTCGTACAATTAACTCTTTCGGCTCTGGACACTTTTGTGGCACGTGTATGGTGTGAATAGGATACTTTTTGTGGTAATATAATATATTAAACTACTTCGACGCTGAATAGGCAACCCCCGCATAACACGGTGGTTAGGTTTCTAAAAAATTCTATACAATTCTTTAACCGTGTTGTAGGAATACCGTGCTGTTTGGGGCTTTGCTCAATTCTCTAACCTTGTTATGGGAGTGCTGTGTTATATAGGACGTGAAAGCAGATGATGTCGTACCACCGTGTGTGTTTATTATAGGTGCAAATACTGCACGCAGGACACGGATACAGTATTCTGACGGTTAACACGAAAAAAAAAAATGTTATTCCGTTGTTTTAGTTCTGCTTGACGATTAATTTCCTTGCATTCTTTCCATTCAAGGCACCAGACGTACGATGTTACGAGTCTGATATCGCTAATTGGAATCGTTAATTGTAACTGAAGTATTTACATTTCAGTTCATGCTACGCCTATTGTGTTCCTCCCGGATAATATTACTCAAATTATAACGTTTATGGCAAATAGTTAAAGGTATTGTTCGTAGAAGTGTATTTTAATAATGGAAAAGAATAGATTTCTGTATTAGTATACATATATCATTCACTCGTGAAATTGATATTCGAATTGGTTATAGACAGTTCGACATATAAACTCACGCCCCTCGTTTTCGACGCTGTCGTCTTTTTTCTTTTTCCATCAAGTTCGTATATCAGTTACCAATTATCGATACCGATAGCAATTACGGATATCATATCACGCACAATGCCTCGAAGCTTGCGCGGAACGAATCAATATTATACAACCCGTTCCGGAACACCCTACATTTCACGATATCCGATCAATTTGACCCCACATTTCAATTCTTCTATATAGAAGAACTAAAACAACAGAAGATGTAGGGGAATACAAATGGCGAATTCGTGTTCTTCGATTAACAGGTTAATGTATATATGTATGTATATTGTATATATCGCGATACTGGATAAACATTACGATACCAGATTTTCCTTTCAATCGATCCGATTTTAAACTTCGTGTCGTAACATTATTTTATCGTCATACTACCAATCCACCGCGCAATTTCGTCCATGGCTCCACGTTTATCGTAGCGGATCCTCGTTGCCAGCTGATTAGCTATACTTTTCACGAAAAAGGGAAGAACGCGCCAGCGTAACGAGCCGGGCTCCGTTCCGTGAAATACATTTCCAGGGATTACGATCATTCGGGGGCGGTCGCGTTATCGCCAACGACGGAGCTAATTGATGGAACGCGGCAGCGACGCAACAACGGGGATCGTTGATCTCGCGGAAGTCGTTCGCGCTGCCCCCTCCCCGCCCCCTTTCCCGTCAGTCGTGAACTTTAATTTCCTGCGTGACGAGCGCTGAATGCGTTATACCGGTACCGAAACTGAGCACGGTTCAGTTACCGCGCGCGAACTAACGATCCAACTCGATCCATCTTCCGTCGCGTTCGATGCTCGGAATTTTTGCAAATTAGACAGAGGTGAAATATTTTTTGTTTTTTAATAGCTCCAGCAATTAAAATTCTATCAAATTTATACATGAATTTTTATCATTTTATTTCCGTAAACTTCGTACATCGAGGGTGAACAAAATCGAAATTTCTGATTTCTGCAATATTATATGTTCTCTAGAGTAAAGAGATGGACAGATTCCTCGAATTTAAACCAGTAGATAATGAGCGTTTATATACACAAATTCAGTTTTCCACAGTAATTTATGAAAATCACACTGAAATTTATCTCGGACTATAAATGTTTTATTATACTCGTAACAACATACAGGGTGCGGTTGAATAACATGTACCAGCGGGTACGAGGTGATTCCTTATGAAAAAATAAGAAGAAAATATCGAATAAAATGTTTCATTTAAGGCTTGGTTTTCGAGAAAATCGACTTCGAAAATTAATCTGAAACACGTGTATTCACCGTAGTAGTAAGTAGAAACAGACTGCAATGGTCAGACGCGCTAGCTCCTATTCAATTGTCCCGTATCTAGCAGATTTTCAAAATTTATTTTCTCGAAAACTAAGCCTCCAATGAAAAACTTTTGTTCCATATTTTGTTCTTATTTTTTCATAAGAAATCACCTCGTACCTGCTTGTATATGTTAGTTGGCCGCACCCTGTATAAGTATCAATTCAACATTATTAAAGTGTTTATGTTCTATATCCTCTTACTGAATGTTCCCAGACCGCAGTATAGAATAACTGTGCATGTTTCTCAAACACGAGATAGTTAATACACCTGTCAAAACTCCGTTCAAACTTTATAAAGCTACGGGAATCCGAAATACTATTTACATCCGGACGAGCCAATTTAACTTCCGTTCCTGGCGTGTCGTCGTTCGCATATCGCACTCGATGGTATTATCACTGACGATGGTTTTTTTTCTATGTTTACAAATCGGAATAATTCGATGGAGAGGGAGAAATATCGGTGCCGCCATATGGCCAGGGAAACAATGATCGTTATTCGAGCGTTGGAGCAAACAATGTCGAAATGATGCAATTATGGCCGATACATTCCGTTGCTGTTTATACAATTGCTCGTATTGGTTCGTGGCTTTTTTTTACCCTGTGTTGCCTCGATGGAAAAGCAATTAGTTTAATTATAATAGAAACGATGCCCCGACGGTGCCAGGCGACGAAGTTTATGTATTGGGTTGGCTAAAAATTTAGCGAGGTTTTTGTTGATAGTTGTCCTCAGCCTCTCTAAAACGCTACTAACATTACTTCGAATCTTGAATGCAGACGGTTATTCCACAGCTAACATTTTTCCGTACATATTAACCAAAAAGTTTAAAGATTGGGTTCGGTTCATAATTTGGCATAATTTTAAAAGTCAATATCGAAAAGCAGTGAAAAAAACGTGACGGAAACCTGTGAAAATTTATACAAGATGGAGGGATAGAATCCCACCGAAGAATGCGTATTCTAGAAATAATTTGCGAAATTTCGTTCCAAGGATTTTTCGCACCAAGATGCACCACGCTCTGGCGGTATACAGTTGATTTACAATGACCAAATTAAGTGTTTAATCGACAAATTTTTCGTCAAATACCGAGGGAAATTGCATAAATTCAAACGTAAAAAGCGATTTCCACCTAACTAGGTGTATCAGTGGGATTAAAAAGTGCATGAACTTTTTGGCCAATGTATCAGATCGCATCAAATTGCGCGATCAAGATCGAGCACGACCTGGACCACGTTAAACGCGACATTACGATCCCTATTTTTCGGGATATCGTGATCAACCGACGGTTATTTTATCAACGGGATCCGGTTGAGCGTTTGTCGCGGCTCGATACAATTTATGCGACCCGAGAATCGGCTCGTTAAATCTACATCTCGTTGGGAAAAAATTGACCAGTTCTACGGACAGCTTTTTCATTGAATTTTTGAAACGCAACGACCGAGAAATTTAAACAGGATCCCATGGAAATTTATTCCATTCAGAATCGGTCATGATCCTTCGAAGGGAAATTTCTCAGTCTGACCGAATGATACAAATTAATGAACAATGGCGTGCCTTTTCAAGATAACAGCCAACGAATTCATTCCCGTTTTCGTGAGTTCTGAGCTTTTTTCAGTTTATCTGGGTTTTCTGCTCACTTATGGCCTTTAGTTCAGTCTATTACGTTCTCTTTGCGTATTTGATAATATACTGGGCGAGAATAATGTGTAGAGAGGTTAATGTATAAGAGACGATTCTATCTGTGAAAACAAATTGAAAACCTTTTAGGGTTATGCAAAAGTAATGGTCGTCACATTTATGATAGTGGTCTCGTTTTAGTTTGCTTTGTCGATGGGAAATTCCATTTACTAGGAGCATACCGAGAA
The DNA here is from genome assembly GCF_001272555.1 of Dufourea novaeangliae. NCBI lineage: Eukaryota > Metazoa > Arthropoda > Insecta > Hymenoptera > Halictidae > Dufourea > Dufourea novaeangliae. Next base: position 3,957,215 of record NW_015373891.1, on the reverse strand, counting down.
ATTGTAGAAACTTTCGAGCGACAGATATTGTAACAATTGTTGAATATCAATGAAAATTTTTTATGGTAACAGCGGTCACAATTTCTATATTTCATAAAATGTTACAGCCCTAGAGCTTCGTTTCGAGGAAATCGAGTTTGGGAAATAACAGTTGTAAATACAGTAAGGAATAAAAAAAACATGGCAGTCACGTTTTATTTAATTCTACGCATATCCAACGGATTTATAAAATAAATTTTCTATAAAACAAACCTTCATACGAAACATTTATATTGCAGATGTTTTATTTGTTTATAAAAACACAATCACTTATTTTTCAATTACCATGAATTTTGCCTCACTCTGTATATTTTACCGCCCTTATTGATATATCGACTACCGAGTAGGATTCATTTGATCGATGCTGGTTCGACTTGGTTGTTAATTGATTACATCATTATTATACGACCTGTATCGCACCACCGAATGTCCTTGTTTAACTTCACCTGTGCACCGCGCGTGACGCAATTTGTGAAAGCACGAATTAATATCTGTATCGAAGATGGCAGAACGTGTTAGTGATGGTAGATACATGTCAATTGTATCGATATTTCGTATCGATACATATCGGTGGTCAAGATATTGATACGGCTAAAATATCAGAAGTGAAGTATCAATATCAACAGTATCCATTATCGATACTTTTAACTCATTATAGCTATAAAGTGGCTATAAAATGGTGTCGAATATCAGTTGTTGATTGTCGATGGTCTCAGTGTGGCCAGTCAATTGTTATTTGCCATTATCGCTACTCGATGGAGAATTGTCTCAACTTGAGAAAATCTGGTATGCTCGAATTAATGAGAACATTTTTGTACAGTTATTTCGAAATTCCGATATTCATGGAACAAGTATCGATACATCGATACATCGTCATATAAAAAATCGATACAAAATATCGATATTTAGATTCAAATGTATGGATATTCCGATATATCGATACCGTATTGCCCATCATTAGAACGTGTTCCACTGAAAATTAAGCGCGATATCCGAAAATCCGCAATTTCTTCACGTCGTAGGCGAAGTCACGTGTAGAAATATATAACCGCGACACGAAGTTTTGGGACACGACGTTAGGCGGATATCGTGGATGATGAAACTAGCAGATGTAATAAAAATGCGATCAATCACGGGGTGAAAGCGATCCCCCGGAAAGTTGTTCCAAACGGGAAGTAGATAAGCTCTACTTATGTCAGACATGCAGCAACGCAGTAGATAAGGTCGTTCCGAGTCAGACGCCCGTCAGACTAATAACGGCTTCAACTACTTTGCCCCGGGAGTTAAGCGTCGAGCATTATGCGTATTAACGTTAAAGCGAATATTAAGAAGGCGCCCGTGAACTTCGTAGGTACGGGAATTGTTGAACCGTTCATTTATAGTTCATGCACCATTCTAGTTCTCTCCCTTCGGAGATAATTCTGCAGAACGGAAGAAAATCGTAATCAAATTAACTTTCCTCTGATTTGATGTCTTACAGGCAGACCGTGGCTTGGTTATGCAAGATTCTATTCTCAGAAAGTGTTCTTCGCAAACTAGTTTGTCATTCAGAAAGTTCATAGCGTGTCAAGCACAGTGTTTTCGTTACCTTTTTACCGGATGAAGGAAAAGTCCTTTAATCTTTTGAACAGGTACTATTTTCCAGGAGTGGGTGGAATGTATTTTCTGTACCAGTTACTCGCCTTTTTTTTTTTTTTTTTTTTTAGAAATATCGAGGAAACGTATGAACAAGCACAAAATCCATTTGTCATCATTGCATTCTACTAAATTTGTAAAAAAAAATCATACTACTTTGACTGGAAAATTTTATATCCCGAAGTAACGGTATCTATCCCAGTAATTAGACTTTTCATCGTCAGATAATTGTTCCTCTATACCGCTGGAATATTCTGTATTAAGAAAAAACTTCGAAAACAAAATCCATCGTTCGTATTCCAATAAACCTGATAAAACAAATAAATATTTGCAAAACTACCGATTCTCATCTGCGACTTATATAAACCTGACTATAAATTCTCTAATAGCCTTACAGACTTACTCACGAAACAATTTATACTCTAATCGTTCCGACTTAATGAAATTTTCTATTAACCTTGTGCCTGCAAGCAAACCACCTTCCTCGAAATCTACCGACGGAATTGAATTTCACGATATTGCGTGTTCGATACGATGGAAAGGATTCGAGCGTCGTCTGGAAAAAAAGGAAACAACGAAATATCGAATGTCGACCGTTGGAATCGATCCGTGCAGCCGAGTACCAGAGCGTCACGTAACGGAGGGTCCCATCGGCCTTAAATATTTGTATCTCGGTGGTCGTGGTCGCTGCCACGTCCCGTCGAAAAATTTGAATATTCATTATCGGCGGCGTATACGGTGGTCACTGGCCAGGTAGAATGGGAAAAAAATGCAAAAGGGCAGACTAGGAAGAGGGCGAATAAAAACGCGCGATACCCGAAGCGTAGGATAGAAGGTGTGCGCGGGAAATAATAAAACTGAAGCGAGAGCATGAAGAAACAGACGGATACATTAATCAATATAGGATAACGGAGGGGATAGCAAAAAGGAACCCGAAAACGAAATAAAAGAAAAAAACGGTTGCGGGGGGTAGGAAGGAAGGTAATGCGGGATGATGAAAATTCAATATCGGTGGACGACGAAAGAACGCACGGGAATGGTTAAAAGGGATTAAAGAGAGAAAGAGTCGCGCGCGAGGTATCATCGGGGCCGGAAAATAAAGTGGCCGAGGAATAATCTGGCCGGCGAACGAAAAGCTCCGATGTTGAAACCTGGAAATTTCGTTTTCTCTATCTCCCTTCTATTTTTCTTTCGTTTCTTCCTTCTTTTTTTTTGCTCGAACGGACGAAAACGTAACGGGAGGCTGGTCGAAAGTCGGTACTCCTGTTAAACAGATGGGAGGGATGTATTTACAAGTGTTATTTTATGCTTGTTAGATTCTAGGTTCGCGGACCGACGATCACGAGCGATACATCCGCGCTGGCGGAACGGTCTGACGAGCAAAAGCGTCGGTCTGCTTCTCGGTTGTTGGCTCCGCGAAAGTCGTTAAACACCGTCAGCACCGCGGCATTTATGGACTTCTGTTTTCCGGGAAAACAGAAATGGCCCTCTGCTTCGGATGCTCTGCTCGTTGCTCGCGTGTGTACCATTCCGGTCCGACGAAACCGCACAGTAATCGTGTTTATGAGATACGATAAATCAAGGAATTGAATGAGACCGTGTTGCGCGCCTCGGATAGAGGGTTCTGTCTGCAAACAGTGTAAAATTTGCCTCGTATAGGGAGTATTTTCCTTGGGAAAACCACAAATTTTACAGGTTTCTGTTCCAAGCTTCTTTGGTTTAGCTATCTGATGACGGACATTTTTTATGGCTGTGCATGTGGTTACCCCTGGGGTCTGTTTGAACCCGCGTGCATCTTAACTCTGAATTGGTGAGGTGGTGTTTGAGGAACACCATGGATATTTTTAGAATATTTTATTTCAATATTTACTTAAGTTCTTCTTCAATCTGACGATTTTTTTTTCACATGGAAATGCAAAAACTTGTAGCATCTTTTAACTTGGAAAATGCAATATGTTAAAGGTTATAATAAAGTCGAATAGTATTATATGTTACTATTTACGTAGTGAAGCTTCTAGCAGATAATTCAAAATTTCGCGCCATTTTTATTTTTTGGTATTAGTATCTGAAACTGTGAATTTGCATAAAGTTCCGCAGTTTGGTAATAAGTGATAAGATTATTGTATAGTAAGATTTGTGTAATGGGTGATGAGTACATAATAAGTCTTCCAGCTCATGAGTTAAAGGTTGATTCTAAATATATTCGCAAACTTATTTTTTCGAGAAAAACTCAGCAGCTCGGATAAGTTCGTATTAGGTGACGACACAGATAAAGCTCTAAAACAATTGGATCAGACTGAACCCTAGGCATCGCCCTTCGATGGTTAAATGCGTCGTGAATCAGTTATTTCTGTTCGACGAAGAGAAGCAGGAGAACAATTTCTGTCGTTCGTGGAACAACGCTTGTATTTCCCTTCGTTTTTAGAGCCACATACTTCATTAGTCGGAGGATTCGTTTCACGGTATAAATTCCCGTTGAAACCACGCGAATAAATGTCTTAATTTGTGCGGGTAACCGGAACCGCTGGTCTCGCAAACAGGGGAGTACAAGCTGCGTGTACCGTAATAAATTTTTTCCTGGGTACAAAAACCGTTTGAATCTGGCGGAGTTGCTATAGGCTGTTAAACAATCTTTTTGCTTCACTGACGTTTGTAAAATATTTCACGTAATATCATTCTCGGCTTGGAACAGAGGGTACCTGGTTTTGTTCGTAGTCACAAGTTAAGCCGGGTATTCGGTGAAGCCGACGGGAAACGAAAAGGAATTGGCAGAGAGGAAAAATTGGATCCAAAGTAGTTTCACTGGCTTCATTCGGGAAGAAGTTATTGAAGAAAAGTATCAAACCGCCGTAAGACAAGTGTCACAAATCGAAAACGTGTTATTGTTCAGAAGAGCAAAAAGAAATCGGTATACGCTTTAAAAAATACTGCAGACATGATAACAATAAATGATTTTCTGTGCAATTGAGTTCTAGCAAGTGATAAAACGAATTATGTTATGACCTAAATATAAGTTGGCGTGGAGATGGAGTTCAGTCTGTACCGAAAACGGTACAAATGGCAGTGAACGTGTTAATTTTCGCCCACAACAAACATCGAAGCGATTCCCGTTCCACCAAAGAAGCACTCGAGTTAGCAATCGTTTCCCACGATCAATGACCGAAACCGCGGCTAAAATTCCTCCATAGGGACCCATCGAAACCTCTAATCACCAAAAGTAAAACGAACAAAGACCTCCAAAAACATCAACTAACCAAAAAAAAGACCCGTCGTCTCCTCAATTCCCGCAACGGTGGGAAGATTCGCGGAGGCTCCTCCTGTTTTCTGGCGAGTGCTCGCGTCGGTTACCCGTTGTCTGGCATGCACGAGCGTGCCGTTGCAACGGAACCGTGTAATAACCACGTACACGAGCCACGATACACCATTGAGGGACGAGAGAGCGGAGGGGAAGAGTAGCCGAGCGAGAGAGAGATAATTCAGCAAGCGTACACGGGGCTGTACATAGCGTGCGGGTTGCGCCACGGCGTAACCGTGTGGCTGGGGGAGTGGTGGGGCTAAAGAATGGGATAAACATGGATAGACGAAGACAAAGAGAGGAGTCAAGATACACAGAGCGGAAACGTGGAGGAGACGGAGGAGGGCAGAGGGAAATTTACAGGAGGAGCGGTGGTGGATACGAGTTGCCGGATTGTATGCGTTGAGTGCACCGATGCAACTTCCTACTCCTGGATCCCCGTTTCCACCATCCCCTCCAATGTTTGGGGGGTCGGTTTATCCTTATCAGAAGGGAGGGGGGGCGCGTAGCACGTAAATCAAAGTGTTTACTCGGCAACCGGGCCGACGGAGAATGGAAACGGCGCAAACTCACGGCTAATAATGAGAACCGACGCTTCCCTCTGACCCGTTCAGGAGCCATCCATTCAGCCGAACTAGCCCCCTCCCAACTACCCCGTACCGACCCTCTTCCGGATCCATTCACCGAAGTCGATGCAAAACGAACCGGCTGACCACATCCTTCCCCGCCATCGGATACGTCGCTTTTTCTTTGATGCCCGCCCGGACCAAATTAGTCCGAGGGTTTGCACTTTGAATAGCCTCGTCTCTGGATCTTCCGTTCCAGTGTCGAGCACGCGTAGAACGGTATTTAGCTCGCGCCATTTGAAGCTCTGTTCGCGGTAACGCTGGGCGGCTTCTCGATGGTTGGATTTCTTAGGTTCGAGGCAGCGTTCGGAATGCTTGGAATTTTAGTTGGTTCGGTATCGGTGGTAGGGGTGATGACGCGATTAGTATTCTTGTGGAGTTTTTCTTATGGTATTGGTGTAAGTTGCTTGTTATTGAGATTCTTGAAATGATATCTGGGTCATTGTAACATATTCAGATCCGTAAGATGGTATTCGAGTTATTGAAACATATTCAGATTTTTGAGTTAAGTCATTTCACTATGAGTTATTGTGAGTCATTGCAACATTTACAGATTTTTGACAGGGCATAGATGCTCTAACTTAGAAATTATAGAAATATTTACTGAAAAATGTTCACATTCTTAATATGATATCTGAGTCATTGAAGCATATTCAGATTCCTGAGATGGTTCATCTTAAAACGAGCTGATAGTGATCTACACCAATATATCCGGATACACTTAGTTTAATCGTCATACTTAATTACACTGTGGGGGGGGGGGGTATTGCAAGATTTTTCCAGAACCTTTAAATATCTCAAAAGCATACTTCCTGACTTGCACCACTAATACTTCCAATGGCTCGAATGCCTCCGGTAGCTCAACGTACGCTAATCCAGCCGCGAAAACCGCCCACCCCATGAATTCTCTAATCCACACACATCGTAGACCCTCCTGCAACGACCGACTGACACGCTTAGAAGTCTCAAAGCACGCGTTCCAGTATTCGTGCGTCTTTGATGCATCCCTGCCTGCCGCGGGGCGAATACTTTAGGCAACGTAAAATCCATAATGAGCGGCACCCGGGGAATCGGACGCGGAAGACGAACGCCTCTTAACGAGCGTCTCTGTGTGTGAGTGTATTGTTGCCTGGAAACTGTGTTAAATTGATACACCGCAGACTCTCAGGTTGGCTTCTCCCACGGGCTCTCACGGGCAAAGTTTAAGCCGCGGCGGATGCGGGAGCTCGTTGTTTGCCGAATACACACACACACACACACACACACACACACACACACACACACACATATACACACCCACGTATACTCAGCTTCCGCCATTGACACGGCAGCTAAACGAGTTTCTTCGCGAAGGTAGTCGGACAACTTTCGTCGATTCAGCCCCTGTTATCGGAACGAAAGATTACTCAGGAAACGGGTGTTTAATTACCGTTCCCGGTTAATACCGAGGCTGGCTACCACAGACAGTGGATCGACCGAGCGGCCGTCCATTGAACCACTCCGGTAATCCTGGGGCCCACAATGGATCTACGACACGGAATGCACTAAACCGTCGCGTACATGGCCACGATCTATCGCACCCCCACCCCCCGCCGTTGGTTCAGTTGGACGGACAGAACACGCCTTTCGAGATGCCGTTTCCGCGTATCCGTGATTCCCGACATTTCCGGTCGACTCTGCATTACGAAGAGCTTTGGCCAGGCTAGCCCTCGGGAGCTAGGAAAAACATTTGACATTGCCAGGCCTTCTTTTACCTCTCGGTGTTTAGAGGGAAAATATGTAGTTAAGAGGTTCCTATGGATCTGAAGAATCGACTAGCAGGGTCGGAGACAGTATGGCGAGAGCGGTATTTAGGGTTATGTAAAAAATTAATGAATGAAATTTTATTTACTGTTTTCCTTTTGAAACGATTAAAAATTGTACTAAATGTAGAAATAAATGGGATCAAAGGTGTTGAAATATAACGAAGCATTGTTCGTTATAATCAAGCGTTCGTTAGGATTAAATGATATTTAATTTTACAATATTTGAAATATTGCAAACTTATTGTAAACTGTCAAGAACAAAGAAAAATATTTGTGATTTTTTTGTCCGAGTTTCAACTTGGAACAAATGTCCCAAAGTTGCTAAAAACATTAATTTTACGTTTGGAGAAGGGTATGCAGATGTTAGGACACTTCGATGGTGGTTCTTGCCAATTGTTAACAGAAAATGGTATTAGACTTATGATTGAAATTGAAAAAAAAAAAAAATAAGTAATATTTTGTTTGCCATTCGAATATCGTTTTCCTCTCCGTACTTAGTTTTGGTTTAAATTCTGTAATGTCATAAATCAAGTTATCCTTTGACGAGTACACTGCAATGCAAAAATTGCCAAATATTTTGTAAACATTTCAAAACATTTAATACAGTTCATATATCGCTACAAGTAACGCGGGAGGACAAAAATAACCAGATCATGAAATCAAACTGGAATTGACAACCCACTAATATGAGCCCGGCTTAATTGCGCATCACTATTGATTTCATCCATGAAGAGAATAATTTATCCCCCTTATTAGTCTAAGCCCGCAGCTCTGTCAGATTACGTAACAGAGTATCGTTACGTGCATTAATTGCAGTTCGAGATAAAGCATCTTTCACAGATGCACGTTTCACCTCTGCATTGTTACAAAAACTCGATTTTTTTCATGTTCAATCCACCCGTCATTAATTTCTTTTTTTCATCCCGCCCCTTCCCCCGTCGAAACCCGTAATAAAGGGAAACACGTATATTCAATTGAAATAATCTGACCCCGAAACCGATCGCAATAATGATCGAACAGAAGTCGTTGTTATTTGTTCGCGCGAGGTTGCGCGGGTTCGCCCGCTTTTACAGAAATGGCAATTGCGTCGTAAATGGATTGAATCGGGCCGTCGATATTATATGTATATGTATACATATACATATATACATATATGTAACATCGATAACATTCGCGGATGTAACAGCAATGCATTAATTAGTAAATTAACAACAGTATTATACAATTATGGTGTGTTGTTGAAGTCTGTTTTCGTGGATACTGACGTGCATCGTAATTCAGGTTGGTTAATAAATTCCGAAAGCTAGTTTCATGACGTCACGATTCACTAACGGCGGAATAAGTACCTACAGAATGATAAAGAAGTTAGATTAACAATTTGGTACAACCCGATAGGAGGTAATTTTACATGCAAAAATACGTAAAAAATGTACAATAAGATATTATTGTATCGATGATTTTTTGTCGAGGCAATAGGATTTGTATACTTCGTTAACGTGTCTGTTCATTACATCCCATTTCTACTTACTGTCAGCACGAATACGTACGTGTTAGATATATTTTCAAAACTGATTACCACAGACAGCGTACAACAAAATTTCATTCAAAGATTCGTTTAGCATGTATGTATTCGTGCTGGCAGTAAGTAGAAGCGCAGTGCAATGAACAGACACGTTAGTCCATGTCCTATTCAATTGCATGGTTATCCAACAGACTTGGAGTCCATTATCTCCAAAACTAAGCATCGTACGAAAAAAATTTATTCTACATTTTCGACTCATTTTTGCACAGGGAATACTACCAATTCGGAGACACCCTGTATAACGAAAACCAAATAATATCAAGAACTGCAAAAATTGCTGTTCTACAATTTTAGCATTGGAACGACAACATATATTCATAAAACTTCCAAACTTATTTTCTTCAAAATGGAAGCCGTGTTTCAATGAATTTGATTCTACACATTCTTAATTTTTCCACTCAAAACTTCTTCCTTTTCATTCCCACCATTACTAACAAACGATTATTTTACCCCTAGAATTCAGCCGTTCCTCTGTCATACCACAATTTCCACCGTATCCTGAACACCGCTGATCCACCGCGATCAATCACTGATCCATACGTTGCGGAACCCATACATACACACAGACCACACGCAGAACAGTCAACTTGCGTCGAATGCATCGAACATTAACCCCTTTTTTGCCAGTTGTTGCGCGGTTCCCGGAGCCATCATCCCCTCACGCTCGAATCGAAACCGTCCGGGAAACAAAGCCTTGTTAAGGGAGGAAAATAACGTGTATGATAACTCGCGGCGGATAATGAGACTCGGCAATCCGAGCCGCGCTCATTTACCTCTTGATCAGAGTCGCGCTCCCTCGTTCACCCGTCGCCTCTGTGCTTTCCTTCGCGTTTTCACTTCGACCCTCGTTCCCTCCTCCCACATGCTGCTACTGCCATTCATCCGGCCATTCCACGGTCCGACCATTACTGGAGTACGTTGTAAAATACGGCCTGGCCATCTTCTCTAGCGGGCTGGTCTCGCGCCGCGTGTGGTCGAAAGGGAAGAGCCGGAGGGGGCACTCCTTTTCAAATCTTCGTTTCTCCGAGTAGCACGTCGTCGTCGGTTCTTTAAATTCCCCGGTTAATGGCTCCGTCGTGGCAACACCCTATGAATGCTCGAGAGTCGAAGAAGACGCGCACGGTCTCTTTCCGTTCGAGGGTATAATCCTGTTTAAAGGTTTTAAGACCGTGCGCGGTTACTCGCGACATTATTATGCGGATGGAGCAACCACGGATGGCCTGGAACGTGGGGGAAGGGTGAGTCGTCTCATCTGTCTTTTAGAAATTTCCCATGCGTTTCTGCGCCGGTCAATGAGTGTACACGATTAAGACGACTACGGGTGATGAGACAGAGGGTGAATTTGGAAAAAAGAACCGCGTGGATATACTCGGTGGGTAGGGAGGAGGCGAGAGGATTGGTTGAACGATTGGTACGATGGTTTAAGGGGTTGTTGGGGAGTTTTAGTTCCGCGGCGAAGAACGAGACGAGTTTTAAATGGTTCTGGAGAAAGTGGTTCGGGGTTCTTTAGGATCTCTCGTTTGGAAAGTTATTTTACGTATTTTCCATGAGCTGGCTATCGGTGAACCTTTGTTTGCACGGAAGTTTGGCCTTGAACGCTATCTGTCGAATGTAAAGTTCGACTCTGAAAGGGATGGCTTCTTTTTGAATAGGGTGTCCCTACCGGACATCAAAATGAGGTAGTCAAATATCCAGAATAAAAATGATATTCCTTTCCGTATCAGCATATTTCAAGGATCTCCCATTTCATACCCAATTTAAAACTTTAATGCCCGCGATCTACATGACAAAGAACCTATCAAAATTTCCCGTTATAATACAAATTATTACATTTATCACGTCCCGATATCGTTCGATATTTCTCCCATCTCTATTCTTCCATTTTTAACGCTGGCGGCCTCCTGGTAAATCTTTTTATAAAATCACATATCGTCGACCTTTCTCCATTATTCCTTTTTTTTCCACCAGGCGAGCGCTCGGGTGTATTTTAAAATCGCCGTTTAATAAGGAGAACGTCGGCTCCGCACACGCACTCAGACGATCCAACTCTCCCCAGTTTCCTCGGCGCGGAGTTGCTCACTCGAGTGCAATGGAACGGCTGCATAAAAACTGGTGCCGGTGGCCGAATGAGACCCTCCCCCTATTGGTTTCTCTTCGTTTAAACGTGCCACGGCAAATATCAGAGGCCTCCGGATCGAGCCGCGAGTGCAACGAGTTTCCTTTGCTAATTCCCATCATAATGGTCAACCGGCGAGCGTCGAGTTATAACAAAATCTGCTCCTCTTCCTCCCCTATTCCACCTCTCTCGTTTCCACGTTAACGCGATCCTTTCTGAAAGGGTGCTCCGATCGGAATTAATTTATCGAGTTTCCGTCGATTAAAAGGTTCGACGGATTCTCGCCTCGGTAGTCGCGGAGAAAATTTCGATTCGGGAACCCAGGGAGACATTTTTATTGTGTCGCGAAACGTAATTGTTAGTCGGTACATTGTTTCGCGAGTGGATCCATTGTGAGGTATATGAAATAATATTGTCTCGTATAGGGAATGGTTTAAACATCGGGCGGAATAATCTTGAGGTAGGCATGGTGCGGGACAAAAGTGATCGTACATTTTCGATTGTATTCACGGTGTGTTTATCACGTATAGGCATTGACAACATGATTAGTTTTTGGTCCTGTATATTCAATATTATTGCTGTTTAGATACTAATACATTGATTAAGGTATAATTAATTGTATCGAAAATGCAGTCCTGTGTGTTCCCAGATTCTTGTTATTCAAGTATTGTTATTATACGTGGAACAAATTTGTATACTTGTAGCATCTCTTTAACTTGCAAAACATGGTTAATTAGAAATTTTAATGGAGTACAATGCTGCCTTTGTGTTATTTTTAACGTATTAACATCTTCTTGCTTACCTTCTTGTCGATCTAATTGACGAGAAATGATCTGTCGTATTTTTTTTTGGTGGAATTGATCCTTGGTTACATAATATTTTTTTTTAATTAGAAATTCGTCACTTACGTTTTTTACATAATTCAGTGGAAAATGCAAGGTAGGAGGTAAAAAAAAATAATTCTTTACAAAAAATTTAATTTTGTGTTCTAAACTTTAAAAACATGAAATAATACATAACCCAACATTCAGCAACGGAACTTCCAGAGCACAGTGACAGGACTTCGTGTGGATTGCGTCATTGACTTTTAATTCGACAAAGTAAAGAACCGTATGCTCCCTTTGCGAAATGATATGGAATATTTAGACGGTTGAAGTCCGATACTGTCAAGTACGGTTAACTGACTACTTCTCCAATTTCATCCCATTAACGATTGCACGGAACACATGCAGCCGTAACGGTGATCATTCACCGTAGATCGTCGCTCGATCCCTAACGGGGATAAGCGTGTTTCGTTTCCGCGAAGTCTGGCCGTCTGGGATGAAATTTATGGCTCGAAAACAAAGGCTCCCCTACTGATTCGTCGCGGAATTTTGATCGCGTCCGATAACGGATCGTTTCGATCAACGGGCTCTCTCTCTATTCCCACGAGTTTTCTGACGTTCGACAGGAACAACGACGAGCAACAAACGACAACAAGGGATGATCGAAACAGCACGGACAACTTGTATCGCGGGGGGGGGGGGCAGGCGGGAAACGTCGACGCTCGCCGGTGGATAATTCACTGAATTATTATACCGTCAATTTTCATTATCGTTCAATTTACACGACGATACATTATTCCGGCGGAATATAATGGGGGTATAATTCTCCGACGACTCATCAATAATAGCGGATTCCTGCTTGACGGTGTTTTGCTTCGCGCTTTTGTGCGCCGCGATTCAATTATAACGTCATCGAAATATCAGCGTTCTTTTACGCTCGTCGAAATAACATAATAGGTGGAACGGCGTGTGCTCGGCACGCAAGCCGGTTCATTGTAGGCACAAATTGCGATAGGATTTTCTTTTCGATTTGCTGATTAATCGTGGTTTATCGATCGACAGTGTATTTTCAGTGATTTCGGAATATGCGGTACAAATTTGTTGAAATATTCTCGTTTTGCGAGCGAAGAGGGTGTAAGAGAAATAATGGCCGAAGATCTTGTGATTTTTAGAGAGTCGAATTTCACTAAATTCATGGGAATTATAAACGTTGAGGAGAGAATAAAAATTACGTGGTGGTGGGGTTTCTTTTTATATTGGAAGGAATGTTACTTGAAGCAATATAGATTAGTCGACTATGGATGTTTGTGCAAGATATCTACACAATTGTCATAATGTCTACACAATCGTGTGTAATAGATAAGCACTGCGGAAGTTTATGCAGATTCGCAATTTCAGATACTAGTACCTAAGAATTAAAATGCCAAAATATTTTGAATTCTACACTAAAGATTTCCTACGTTAATAATGACAAATATTATTAAACTTCATTACAATCTTCATTTTACTCTATTTTCCAAGTAAAGGAAATAAATGCACAAGCATCCGCAGTCTAGCAATACAAAATTAAAGTAGAAACTTAAGTATGCGTCGTACAAAAACTCACCAATTTTACTTAACAGACATTACGTGAAAAAAAATCTTCAACATCGATCCTCATAACACTGAGTGTTAAATATCGATGCATTCCGCCCTTAAACATCAAAACTAAACATAAATCACCCATTCAACGACTGAATGAAAATCGAGCGCATTCACGTGTCAATCTCACGTTACATCGTACTATCTTTAAAACACCGGCTCACCCCTATATCCCACGTGAAATCAAAATCACCGCTTAATCGCGAACGATTACATCGCGGTTCGAGCCTCTCTGCTCGCAGAAAAGCGGTCAAAATTTAATTCAAAGATAGCAGAGAGTCCCGTGGGGGAGGGAGGCTGGTGTCGAAAGCGAAACGAGCTCGAGAAGGGTCGGGGCCGCGCGCACGCTGTTTGTCGATATTAAATAAAAGGCAAGGGAGATGGCGAGAGTGGTGGGGGGATGATACGAGAGCGCGTGCGGTGTCGGTGTGGGGGTTGGGTTTGAATGGAGGACGCATCGCGGCGTGTGCCATTCGAACGGCTGTTAATCGGAAAAATGTAGGGATGGGTAGCAGCGCGTACGGCCGCCTGTTGATTTTCTCGCGATATATATATATCTGTCGATACCCCTCGTGGGAGGGGTTAGGTAGCGTCGCCGGTGAGTTTCCGCGGGTGCACTCCGAAATCAGCCGAATCAAAATGACGTAGAGTGCGTCGCTCGATGGAGAAAACTTAAAAATCGGTATTTTTTTGTTGCGATGATCTGTATCGTGAACGTTCTGTATTCTAGATAAAGTCCTTATTTGTATACAAACACCTGAAAGAAAACAAAATATCTGCACTCAACACTTATGGAACACGTAGTCATAGCTCGATGAATACGACACGAGCAATGGCGTTAGTCCCACCACTGGGGCGGGGTCTCCCTCAGGAATCAATCAAAAAGTGGAAGTTCTCCGTTGAATTCAAAAGTTATTTCACTGAAATGATTGCACGAACGAAGTTTATAACAATCGAATTTCATATACGAACATTCATTCTTGTCCTGACACAGATAATAATGTATTATGCTAGTTATAATTAATTTGATAAAAAAATGTTCCAAACATAAGTTAGTGAGTATTCAGTTAACAACGAAAAACAAGATCACGACACTTTTTTTTTTAATAAAACTGTATATTTCTTTATGATGCAATCGATGCATCCTTGTATTCTCTTTAAAAAAGTATTAAGGTACTTACATCGAAAATCGATTAGTTCAGAAGTTATGATTTTTGTCCTGGATGACAACATACTCGACCAGCCGGCGCGCGTGCGCGTGCTATCCGATCACGTAGCAATTATGAGCATGGCTGGTCGTCGCGCGTCGGGTTCCAAACGTTGTACTATCGTTGTGTTATTGTTACACAGGCGCGTGGACGCGCTGAAATTATATTCCCGACCCGTTAAACGCCGTTGTGCACGATCGACGGGCGTGACACGTGTTGACAAACCGCCGCGGCATGGTAGCGATTCGAGCGGTTTACGTTTTGATTGAATTATCGATCGGTAGCCAGGCGATTAATGGAGGTCGTCACGGTCACCGGGCGGAAAAACAAAGGAGTAAAGTGGTCCACGTGCGCTCGTCGGGGATAATTTTCCGTTTCGAGCGGAGACGCGCACTCCCTCCCCCCCCAGGCCCCCTTCTCTTCGTTCTCCAGCGAGAGGAAATTTATGTCGAGCTTGTGCTCTGATTAAATTACCGAGTAACTGCGCGCGGCGCACCGAACCGGCAAGAATGGAAGAAGTTCTTGTAATAAGAGGATTGAGTCGCTTGGCCCCCCGACGTCGAATTCTTTTAAGAGGCGAACCGACTTCCAACAGATATCGGTGTGCGTGTGTGTGTGTGTGTCGCGGAACTTCCCCGCGATTAGGTTTATGGTACGGCTGCCGGTCCGGGGAAGTTGTCGGGAGCAAGCAGATACCTAGGACGACCCTGTGAATCGATTAGTTGGAAATTGCTTGTGGTTGGAAGAAGTTGTCCCTTTTGACTTGTTTCGTGAAGGCTGGACTGAACAATGCCGATTGCAGATGATGTGTTGTGATTTTATCAACCGAGCGTCAGTCTAAGGGTGTCGTTCCGAGCTTTAAACAGTGAATGAGATCAAATAATTGTTCGACAAATGTCGATTCAGTCATAAAGAAGTAGTATTTTATTATAAAAATTGAAATTTCCACGTTTAAACAATTAAAAATGACGAAATCCTTTTTTTTATTATCTTTTATTCGTTATTCGAAACGTTTTATCTAGAAAATGAGTTTTCCCATCTCTGGTGTCCATCGACTTTTCCGTCTCGCGTCCCCGTTATTTTGCATCACCAGACAATTTCAAGGATCGCGCGACGATTGTAGCCACACATAAATTTCCTCCCCGTGACACCCGTAACGCGACACGACGCGTAATATGACAAGAATCATGAGCAGCACGCCGCGATGGGGCGGCGTGGTTCTCGCCTGGCGTGTGCTGTTTAGAGAGCTCACCGAACGGCATGGAAGAGAGTTCTCCGCGGGGAGGGAAAGACGGCGTTGGCCGTGCCCCCGAACCGCAACAATGCCATTCATGCCACTTCTGGGAATAGTTTGGTTGCCGGTCTGCCAGGTATTGTTCCACGGCTCCTTTCTTTTCTCACCGCCTCGTCTCTGTAACTTCGGTTGCGTGGTTGCCGAGCCGTGGCACGGAACGTTAACTCGCCTACGAGATTCCGTCCACGCACGTCCGGACAGACACCTGACATAATTTAGAAGTAAAAAGCTCTGTCTTTTGTACCGGGAACATCCCACACCGGGATCACGTTAGTTCGCGCGGTACTCACGGCAAAATGCAGATTCCGTTGCGAATATAAATGCAAACAGGGACGGGTTACCACGAGCGCTGTACGCTCGCTAGCTTCGCGGGGTGTATTATGCGCCGCGATTCAAAGATGGCGACGTGAAATCCACGGGCGTATTTTATATATCTTGAAGGTGAGACGGAAGTTTTGATATATGCGTGTGTTCCGTCGTAGACCGAAACGACGGTTATACAGTCAGACGATACCGTTACTTTTTATTATTTTATTCCTTTTTTTTCAGTCAATTTATATATTTTGCAAGACCGACCCTTTGCAATTTTAATTTCGTTAACACAAAGAGAATAATAGACAAAAGAAGCGAACATTTGGTCTGCAGTCCGCCACATGCGCTCGGTAACCTGGGACCCATCCGCGCCGGGCCTTACCGGGGCGCGCTGACTCGCAGACAATATAATCATAAAACCCTACCGTTGAGAGACTCGAAAATTCGTCGCGGTCAACTCGCACCGCGACCACGTGCGCGATATTTTCCTGACGTCCGCTTCGCCCTGAAGGAGAGGTATTCCACCTCCGCGTCGCGTGAAAAACCCGAGAAATTTGCCTTCCCCTTCAGGGCATCACCAATAAGGAGGCGAGTTTTGGTCACGCCTTCATCAAACTTTGAGGAAGCGCGACGTCACACGAAACTCGAACAGCAGTCGAAAAGATACATTCAGTCGAAAACATTCAATAGAAAACACTCGTTCGCAAACACTCGTTCGCAAAACATACTCGTTACGACTAGAGTCACACGGACTCAATTCATTCGCATTAACTCGCAATCGAACAATCATTCGACAACATTCGCATCACGATTCGCCAGCTCCAACGGTCGAGCAATTATTCGTTTTTCTCACTAAGAAATTGAAACAGTTGCCTAAAATTAATTTGGCGGGCAACAGTTCGCAACCGGACGCGTACCACGACGGTCGAGCCTGGAATTTACAACTCCAGGCGGATTCGAAAGAGAAATCCACGCGGACGGACGCGACAGCGTGTCATGTTCTGTTTCGCTTGAAAGGTCTGACCACGATTTATCGGGGTCATTTATTTGCATCTGAGAGGGAAGAATGAATACTATGAATGAGTTAATTCAGGACTATATGGTACTCCATGGTACTTTATAGTACTCTATAATACTACATGGACTCAATTACTCAAGTACTGTATATGCAATATCTATTCTCTATAGGATACGTATTCAGTACTCTATAGAAGTAGGTACTCTATAGTAGTTTATAGATATCAATCATTCAAGTACTTTTTACTGCTCTGTATATTACTCTATACTATTATGTATTACGCTGTACTACTAAAGAACATGTAAATTCTACGAAATCAAACATTTCTAGACGTTAACGCATTTGAAAGAGAAGCATATTAATTTATTTAATCTACAACGCGCACACAAGTGAGAGTATCATCCCTATCGTACAATCTCCATCACAAAAGTGCAGAAAGACATTATCTAGAAAGACACGCAAAGAATGACGCACGATCGTTTCGCTCCACATCGTATAATTCCTCCCGCGTCTAGGCAATTTTCGACCTTATTGGCTCCGACGTGGATATGTAAGTACGCTCTAAGATCCCTTTAATGGGCCAGAAAATTCAATTTGCCCACGGAAAGAATGGAGAAAGCCTGGTCGGTCGCTGTAATATCAGCCCTCGGTACAGCATTATTTCACATATTTCCGGGTCGGAAATAGAACGGTGCGCTTCGCGTGAGCGACGGAGTGCACACGCAGCAGCACAGCGTGTTCGACCCCGGGAAAATGTATTTCCATTACCGTTGGAAAAGAAGCTGCCTGCTTGCCTCTCGGTGGACGGCGGGTCATCGACCTGAAATCTTTGAACAATTCTATCAGCATCGATCTCGAGCCCGCGAGCCTCGTAACTTTCGCGAGGCCCGTTAGCGAATTGGAGATATACGCGGGACGGAGTCGTATCCTGGGACGTATATCGAACTCGGTTTCCGGAAACGAAGTGGGCGATGGGAGGAGGGGGGGGGGCTGGTTGGGGAGATAAGTCGTCGCGAGGACGAGCAGGAATACACGGGGAATAAGTTGTAAATACGATTTGAAACGTCTCCATCCGAGCCGAAGTAACGTAACACACGCAAGAAGAAGAGAATGAAGGATGGAGAACGGAGTAGACTCCAGGTCTTCTCGAAATGTTTCCAACATGATTAACATCGACCAGCAAGCGAAAGAGACCCTCTATCGAATTCTAAGAAGCTCGCCAGGGAAGTAGAGAGTGAGTGGCGTGGAATCTGAGATTAGATAACGTTCCAGTCATTCGAATCCTATAAGTCTTTATTACCCAGACTGGGTAAAACTCGCACGGATCACTGTAAATTGAACCGTAGACGTTATTCTTCCGCTAGAGATATGGGTAACTGTTTACAGCCTAGGCGCTACTATATCCATTGATGTGTGTAGAGCCGATTAACATCGATTTGGAAACGTGACTGCGCCCGATCAGGATCCCTCCCCCCCCCCGTCCTGCACGTTCACCAGACCCGGTGGAAAATACCACGGTACAATGGATATAACGTTTCATGCTATAGGGGGTCCATTCATCTTGGCCCATTCCAGCCGGGGCGCTGTGCAGCTTTTTCGTTGTTCCATTAACTCTTATTTTTCCACGGGAGGACCCCGCCCACAAGCTATCCCGTGCCAGGCGCGGAGCCGGGCACCGAAGAAAACCAAGAACTTTAACCCCCGGGCACCGTATCAAGGCATTTCCTTCTCTTTCTCTTCTACGCCAGACTTTTACCCCACCCCTCCCCCGTCTTCTTCGTCCCTCTGGCTCCTTCCGTGGCAGCCATCAAAAGACAGTTCTTTCACCTGCACCGGGCATTGTGCGCCGGATGCTGCCACGGCTTATCTCTCCCTCCCTTCCTCCAGCTCGCTCTCGGTCATCCCCTTCCCTAAAAAAAGGCTAAAACCCTTCGCCAGAAGGGGGATTGGGAAATTTACCAGGTCGTAAATACGCTCGGTGTAATTAATTTTCATTCGAGGGAGTGCCCGGGACCAGGGGTAAGCGGGGTGCTTTACTGGGAAAAGAGTTCCTTCGAGGGGCAACTAGGGTGTATTGAAAAGTAATGCTGACGATGATAGGAAACGAGTTTGCACTTTATTCTGTCGTGATATGCGTCTATGGATTTAAGGGGTTGAGGGGATAGGGAAGGAGATTGTTTTAGATGAAATTAAACTGTTAACCGGGTAACTTTCCGTTTATTAAAGGCAAAATTAAGGACGAATAAGAATGATTTACATGTAAATACGATGTGACAATACTACACGTGGTATACCGGAATTAGAGTCAGAAATATTCAGGTAGGTAAATAAGGAAACGAAATTTTATAGATAGGTACAGTTGACTATAAATTAATTAGTTTACTCGTCTTTCCCGGTTAATAGGTTAATGGTGTATTATTGTGTGAGGTTGGTGGGTTATGAATGGCCTCGTTTTAACCTGTTAATTGCGGAAGACGAGTTACCTCATCATACTTCTTTACTCTATTAAAGATTCTTTAAACTTCTAAGTGAAATAAAACCTCATGAGATTTCATTAAACTTTTTACTATACTGAATTGTAGATATCTGCGTATACTATAAATAACAACAGTAACCTTAATTTATTCAAGCGGTCATTTATTGTTTATCAACCTAATATTTACAGTTACTATTTAATGCATAAAAATCTATTTAAATGGGACTTCATACAGTCAAACGAAAATACTATTTCAATTTTAATATTCCATTTATACTCATTCGACGAGCGACAGATAAAATGTGGTTGATCTAATCAGCTGTCGTTCTATAGACATGTTCCACGCATTATTTTAATCACCAGTTACGTTTTCATGGCATCGAACAGAGTTTCCCGCTGCGATCTATTATTCTGCCGAACGCCGAGAGTCGATTTTTCGGTTCATTATAGGTATGCTCCCGGCGTTCATTCGTTAATACGGCGTATGAGGTGTGCATTCCGTTTGATGAACAATTAATTAATTTTGCAATGTCACGCGTCGATGTTGAAACGTTACTGGAATTTAATAAATACTACCTACCGTTTCGATCACCGCACTGTTCCCGTCCTCCGCTAATTACGAGCGTATCTTCCTTTTCCGGGCACCGGTCGAACGATATTCATTAACCTCGTCGCTTCGAACTTCATAATTGCGTTCTCCGGAGGAACTTGGAACTTTTCAGGTTACGATTTTAAAATAAAGAAGGAACTCGGTCTTAGTAATCATGGTTGAACTACTACTGTCAAACTATACATTGACTGTTTTACTTGGTTTTTTTGTGTAGTGTTTAATATTTTCACATGTCACACGGGAGATACCAACATGTTACCAAATTTAAAATAAGCTTTCTTTATATTTAGCCGGACAAAAGTATTTGTAATAAATCATTAAATATCTCATTTACAATTTTAGAGTAACAATGTTAGTTCGTCATATATATCATCGATAATTTTGATAAGGTCGCAAAAAAGTTTAGAAAAACATATTCATGCATAAACATTCAAAGCCCACCAATTAGGAAATTGATTGCAAGAGTAAGCGATGTCTGACCAATACTGGGCTATACTACTGACGCGACAGTGGACACTGATGTCGACGTAAATAAGCCGACGAGACCGTTCGTGTTCGATCGTCTTTTTTTTCGCCTATTCAGTGATATCCTCACGGCGATGATTGACCGTATCATTGGATTTTGGGCTGATACCGGCAACGATCCTGACAACCGGAAATTTGTACCGGTCCGAGCTACGAATCGTTTAATTAATCCCTACGGCTCGCGGTAGTCGCGTCAGATGACGAGTCGATGACGTTGAATGACGGACAGTGTTGTATCATTTTTTTTCATGGCATAGGGGCATTCTTTTTTTAGTTATCGTCAACTATGTTTTAACATAGCAGTATTACCATAGAAACGGTGTTAATGACAAGTGAGTGATAGTGTGTTCACCTTGAACGCAAATATAGGTTACATAGACGGCGTGACCCATTGGTGGGTCACCACGTTATTTTAACATTTGTCTATGAAGAAACGCATATTTAATAAATGCAAAGATGGGAAACTGAAAAATGAAATAGGTTGATAGTAAACTATCTCCGGCATAGCGAATATTTCGTGAATTTCGCTGCTGCCCCGAATGTGTCTTCTATTTTGTTTTTCATCTTTTTTTCTTGGTATTACATATTGTAAATCTGTTACATTTGTATTTACATTTGTATTCAGTGTTCATTACAGTGGTTCAGTAGTTCAGTGGTTCAGAGGTTCAGGGGATCAGAAGTTCAGAGGATCAGAGGATCATAGATTTAGAGAGCAAAGCGTAGAGTACAGAGTTCAGAGTGTAGTGTGGAAAGTAAAGTTCAACACGACCAGTTGATAGCTGAAAGGTACAAAAGTCGTCTTCCATCGCCTAATAAACGTTACAGACAAATTGCAGAGCCATATCAAGACCTTACATTCTCACTGAAGCACTGTCCCAGCATTTTGAAATCTCCCGAAGCGGTTTTCCGGTGCGGCGAAGGTAACCGATTAAGACGTCGGTCGATCGGTCGTTAAGCAATCATTCGTCCACCGTATTCGTTAGCGCTGTAATCACGGATCGTGGCGGCAGGGGGGAAAGAAATCAATTTGCAGATTTACTCGGGCGGCCGATCAAAGATCCCGGCGTAATTACGTCCAGTACTATCGGGAATCAATACCTCTCCACGCTGCAATATCATTTCCTCCGAACGAGCTTCGTTACGGGGGTCGTGGTGAGGTTCCATGGTGCAACGTGGCACACGGGGCGGGCGTAACCTTATCAAGATTCCGGTCCATTTTGTCCGAGAGGTAAACCGGTAAAACTCCGAGCGCATGCCGGTGACAGCGTTTAGTTAAAGCGACGAGACATCCAACGACATCTTTAGAAGGCCGGGCAGGCAACGGAACGCAAAGGAAAACACACCCCCCCCCCCTCCCAAAGACAAGGGGATGGCGAAGGAAAGATGTCCCCCCCCCCCCCCCTCCCAAAGACAAGGGGATGGCGAAGGAAAGATGACCGGGGGGGGGGAGAATTAATACTCCTGCGTGGGTTTGAGCGACTCTGAAAGAGCAGACTCGTGTTTAAGGAGATTTCGAACGGAATTTCTTGTTTTTGCCGTCACGTATCTTACTGTACAAATAATCGTCAGAAATTTAATTAACTCGCTGTTGATTGGATCGAAAAAATACATAGGGAAGCAGGAATCAATTGAATAAAATGGAACGTTTAATTATTTTTCATGTTTACTTTCCATAGTGTCGGGTTGAAAGTAGATATTCTTCAATTACTGACGGAAGTTTCATGAATTTTACCAATGGAAATTGCCTGGTCGATATGTATTTGATGATATTGAAGGTCCATGAAATTCCGAGAACATCATCCAGGTTAGGTACTTTTCTTAAATTTAAAAAATTCCTGAATTATGATTTTGTGCTGACGTCATTCGATTTATGTAATATATACAGAGATCAGGAATGTCTACGAACGTGAATAAAGGCATTCTACACGTGAAATCCGTTCAGTTCGGACTTGTTTTACGATTTTCCCAGAAACAAAGCTTCGTATAAACATTTATTCATATTTTTTATTCACTTTTATTCCATACTTTTGATTCACTTTTTCACGTAGAATCACTATCTTTCCGTTTGTGCCGCTAGTTTCAGAACACCTTGTATATCAGTGACCAGTACCAGAGTCCACAAACTGTGCCGCTGTATCAGTTGATTAAGCCCTAGAGTCCTCGACGACGGGATAATTAGCGCCCAAGAAATCCGCGAGCGCCATCGCCTATTGGCAGTCCCAGGACAGCAGGTCTGGTATGTACACTTGTCTCGAGTGGGGTCTCTCCCGGATAGTCTGGTCGGAAGTCAATTTGCAGGGCTGTTTCGACGGACAATCGTGGCGAGAGCGTGTAGCAGCAATTACGTTGGATCTCCTCGGCAGGTCTTATTCTCGGTTCCTTGGTCGACGATCTCTATGCATCGGCGACGGTCTATCAGCGGGCAGACGCGCGCGTTTCGTACGATATCGGGAGATGGTCCCTCTCGTTTATTCTTCCGCGGACGATAGAGAGTTAGCGGGGAGGATGGAGGGCAGCTGTCAGTGGCAGCATTTAGTTAAAAGGGATAGCAGGGAAGGAGTCTTCGAAACGAAGCAAGATGAAGTAGATAGAAGAAAGGCGCAAGAGGGAAAGAAGAGTCGACGTGGGTGGGAGATAGAGAGAGGTAGTAAAGAAGACTAGCATAGAGGGTAAAAGAGAGCGTATAGCCCAGAGAGGAAAAAGACCGCGAGCTTAGAGGAGCTTGCAAACGTTCCACGGGTCACTGCCGTCACACAACAATACAACCCCATCACCCTTAGCTGCAACCATCCCCGTCCCTCTTCAACCTTCCTCCCGTGAACGTTCTTCCTGCTACCCACGCCTTCGCCACTGCTCGTTTCCACGCTCGTTTCCACCGAGCACCCCTCGTCTCACCATCTTTTCTCTGGCTGCGCCGCGGCCTACAACTCACCACCACAGTGGAGGAACCCTATCCAAGGTGAAACTCACCCCTTTTTTTTCTTCAGCCCCGTCGCGGTCCCCGCGCGTCGTCTCTTCTCGAGTTTCTCCGGTGCTCCTTAGCATTCGTCCTCGCGCTCCCTTCAACCTCCCCTTTCCTTTTACCCCCGGTAGCTTCTCTTTTTATTTCTCGTTTCGCTCTCCCCCTCCCTTCTGTCTACAACCTCTCTCACCTTTCGCGGTGCTCTCTCTCTCTCTCTTCATCTTCCTGGCCTTTTTACGGCTTTCTCGCAGTCGTCGTCGCGGGTGTTCCCAGCCACCCCGCTGCGATGTTCGGTCTCGCCGCCACCGTGGAAATAAATGAGAAGCGCACGTCAAAGCGAAAAAGGAAACCCTTTTTTCTCGACCAGCCGCGGTGAGAGAGAGAAAGAAAGAGAGCTGCGCCCCTCGCCGCTGTGTTCTCCGTTTCGATGCAATCCGCTCGACCCGTAGATCAACGTTGTGACGAGGGCGTGAACGCGTTTCGCGCGGCAAATAGACTCTCTGCACACCTTTCCGTGTTGTTTCCGTCGGCTCAAACCGATAACACGAGCCCCAGGTAGACCCTAGGGCCGTGAGATGCTCGTAGCGAGGGAAGGCGGTGGTTCGTAGAACCTCCTAGCGTCGCGATGAAATTCACGGTAACACCAGAGACCAGGAAATTCGTCCGGGGACGCTCTTTGTGATTCGTCTAGGGCCCTCGGACGAATCATTACCGGCTGCCTGTTTCACGCGCGCTTGCACCGCGACGCTCCCCCGCGTCTTGCGCCACGGCAGACCCGTTACGCCGACTACGATTTTCTTTTTTTTCTCTCTTCTTTTCTCCTCGCTAGTTTTTTTCCTTCTTTCGTTGCCCGCCTCCACTTTCGTAGTTTCTTGCGTTCTTTTTCGTTTCGTTGGTGCCGCTAATGATTGCCGAGATTCGCTCTCGAGGCTGCTACCGTTTGTCGAGTAGTCGACACACATGGCTGAATATCGTGGTGGTCGCAGTTCCCGTGGGTGGGAGGTATTTTCTCTTTTTCTTTTCCCAGAGAAGGAGGGAGAGGAACGCGACCGCGGAGGCTTTCAGAGCAGGTCTTCGAGGCGGTCGTTGTTTCGTGATGATGTTTTCTTGGGTTCGTTTTTTCGGCGGCGTTACAGCCGAGCAATATTCGCTGAAAGCTTCTTTGCACGGGAAACTTTTAACGTTTCTCGTGCACCGTGGGTACAAATTGGAACGGGTCCGTTGTTGGAAAAAATTGTGAGACTTTTGGGGCAAGATTCTCTTTCGGTGGTTGGGTGTCGCTCTTGAGTGTCACAGAGTTTCAAGAGTTTCTTGTAATGAAGTATTCCTTTAGGGAAATGTTTAACTGGAACTTTCAGCAATTGCTATTATTAATGGAATGGAAGGTAACGGTTTGTACGGATTGGAATTAGTTACAGTGAAGGAGAGAAGTCGTATTTCGTGCATGGTATTGAAACAGTTTGATACGATTTTGTTAACTTTAATGAAATATTGCTCGTTGTACGAAATGGATTATTGAAACAATTACATGATTTCCAGTATTTTCAACGTATTTCCAGTATGATGTATCGTTCAATCATTATTGTCTTTTTTCTAACTCTATTACAGAAGTACAGTTGTATGTATATTATAAATATATGAAGGATTTTCCAACAAGCTAATACAAACGTATAATATATTATATACAGATATTGGCAATGTAATTAATTTTGGTTTTCGCATACATTGAGAAATGGAACGATTCTAACAATAGATCTATTCTAGAAATCTCATTCGACTGAAGAGAATTAGCAAATATACATCAAATGTATACAAAGTCATAAAAGTGAAACAATGTCTATAGAAATTATAAAAAATACGCTGCTATGTAGATATAGAAACCAGTGCTACGAAAACTTTCATTATTCACTGTACATTTCCGGTTATATTTAATATTATCGCAGAAAATCAGTTCTTTATTATTTCCACATTTCTGCAGTACGGATATTCCCGTGGTAGCTATATCCACCGAGCAGTAAAAAATGTTAATATCAGTTACTTGTATTCGTCAGTATCTCCCTATACCAGACCATATTTCACTAGATCCTGAATATCCCATGGAACATCATCACAGTTTAACCTTTCATCTATGAACTGCTCAACGGACCAAAAATAAATGAATCTCGTACGAAACATTCAGCTAAGATTACCAAGAATTTTTTTCCTCGGGTAAACGTTCATGTTAACTTACATTAAAAGGAGACCGGATCCTCTGTTTAACACACGCGCATGATATTATTACGCGAATTAATTTTATTCCTGGCTCGAATGGAAGGAACGCTGGCGGTGATCTTTTGTCCTTCTCATTTAAAACAACCGGGGCACGTAACGCGATACGGACGAATTTAGGTTGGAGCAGCCGAAAGGAAAAATTATTACATTTGATATCCGGTTACGTTGACCCCGTGGCACGGTGTGCGAAAACGTCGAGGAGAATTTCGCGAGAAAATTCGACGGTTTTCAGCCCGGGGTCGGGAAAACCGGGTGACGCGGTAGTTAGACGTGAAATTGTTCGTTTCCACTGGCACGTGTACGTGCCCGCACACGACGCACGTGTTCTTTCAGTAGTTCGAGCCGATAATATGACCGGACGTGGCGCTGATTCAGCGCGAAATTCGCGTGAGCTCGTCCGCGAGTTGCCATTTCTCTTGAACCAGCCAAGAAATGGTATTAACGCGTTCGCCTGACTGCTGACTGCGAGAACGTGGCAGATACGCGGGAAATTTTCGCGCTTCGGCTCCGCGAAACTAATGACCGCTACGCACAGTGTTTTAAAACAGTCGTCTGACCGCGAAGAACTATTATTTCGGTGTTATGTATATGTAGATCATTAAAATTATTTTCGTTCTAAATTCGGACTACCTAAAACAAAAGCTGTACTATTTAAGTAAAAAAGCGAAGATTTAGAAATTGTACTTTTTCTATATCAGGAAACAGAAAAATTAAAAAGAATAATAGAGAAGAGTATTGTTTATAAATAAAAGCGGATATTTATTAAACAATTTTTAAATATTATTTTCCAGAATGTATCCATCTAACGGCAAAAAACAATATGATACGAAGCCATATTGAATTTCTCGGCGTTGAGAGTTATAAATGTTAATGATTCCAAATGGAACCCTATGGTCGGAAAGGTTTAATACTACAGGATCCGTAGTAAGGCGATCGTTTCTCGCGAACAAATCAATTTCCACCAGACATTCTTTTCGCTTCCAAGTTCAAGTTCCTCTACGCGGCTGACTTTCTCCTAGAAATCCTTCTTGAGCTCGGCGATATCATAAACCTAGCTCTCCATAAGCCCGGGTGGAGAATTTACCGACCTACGGGGGGGGTGGGGGGACGGTCGATAGACACACACACCGTCGCACTCCCCCCAAATAAAGTTATTTTAATCCGTTCACCAATAGAATGGGATCGTGGAAAACGAAAGGTCGGGATTCAAAGGTTATCGATCCCGCGGTCGATTCCCTCGGCGTAGCCCTCACTAATCACGTCCGCCGCTTTTCTCTTACCTTCTACCACATCCTCCTTCACCAACCCCCTCGACACTCTAGCCAGGCC
The DNA here is from genome assembly GCF_001272555.1 of Dufourea novaeangliae. Taxonomy (NCBI): domain Eukaryota; kingdom Metazoa; phylum Arthropoda; class Insecta; order Hymenoptera; family Halictidae; genus Dufourea; species Dufourea novaeangliae. The sequence continues at coordinate 3,929,647 of NW_015373891.1, read as the reverse complement.
AGGGGTTCTTAAAGTAACTGCGGCCACGGCGAAGAATGCATGGCGCATTCGCGGGGATAAATAAATTCCGGTCATGAACAGCGTAATTCGTGTCGGCGCGAGGCGATCTAAATCACTGTGAAAAGCCTGGCAGCCACGGCTGAGGGCCATGGGGGTGGGTGGTGTACGGATGTGTGCGATTCGGGCGGAGAAAACGGCTAGACATCAAGCACCGGGAACACGCTCAAACGATACCGAACAATACTTCGCAACTAATGCGGAACGTTTGCCAAATGAAAGCTCAGCAGAGATCGCGAGAGACCGAGCAGATCTCGAGATCTCTCTAATCACAGGCCTGGCGTGTGTAGCTACCCGGATCGAACATCCCACGAGAGACGTCTGAGGAAGATGTCGCGAATAGAATGGTTGGATGAAATTAGGCGGTATATTGTAGAGTATCGAGCTGTGAATTATTAGATTGGTGTGGAAAAGAGGTGTGTTCTTTTTTAATTTTATTGTATTTCTTGACCTGGAATGTGTTGAGGCAGTGGTGGGCAAAGTTGGTCCCGGGTGTTAAAACCTGTCCCCACCACTGTCCGCTGTTACTATGGAGTGAGTCTGGGCTTTTTTATTTCTATGAAGGTACACAGCGCGGAAGGAAGGTTGGAACAGACATACTTTTAACGTTTCTGAGGAGACGGAGTCAAAGTTTCCATTAGTTTCTACTTCTTATAAATTTGGCGTTGGTACGATTTTTCATACTGAAACGAAACTTCGTGCAAAATATATTTTTTTTTACAATTATCGAGCAATCCTTCAAGTAAACATCTTGTGCAAAAGACGTACCGTATCTCCGTACAAAAACTTCTGCCACGACAGTTTCTCATTTTCTGGTCGACACAACAACGTAGAATAATCACTCCTCCAACTCCCATTTATACCGTAGAACGTCACCTGTAAAAGATTTACAGTATCTCTCCATAAAAAACTCCGCGACGATAGTCTCCTGTCATCCGTTCGCCACACTCCAACCTAGATACCCCAACTTTCAGTTTCCCCCCACGATCGGCTAAGGGCAAGTCTTTTAATTTCGCGTTCACTCAAACACCGTCCGGTCTGTTCATAAAAATCCGCCGTTCCGCAGTAACTTTGTCGCAAATAGGTCTTGAAGTTTGCCGATCGATTTTCCACCGCGAGCTATCAAAGGCAGAGAGAGGATCGAGTACGTAGACTTTGGCTAATCGTTTCTCCGGACCGCGTGGCGTTTCATCCCATCCCCCGTAAGCCAGACAAAAAGCGCGCAACGATCCTTTGTGGAGGCAGCGGTGGCTGCTGGTAAATGAGTTCCGGTCATAAATGCTCTAATACGGACCCGGCTGTGGGGGCTAAATCGTCTCGAAGAGACAACCCGTAGGAAAGGTGGGGTTGGGTGCGATTCGAGGCGAGGCACGTACTTCGGGGGAGAGAGGAAACGATGCTCTGCGGCAGGCAGGCAGCCGTAATAGAGACAGAACGTGGAGAGGAGCGTTGTCGAACAATAAGGAGAGCCCGAAGGTAGCGTGGCGGGGTGTGTGCCAAGTAAAACTCAGCAGAGCACGGCGAAAAATAGGAAGACTGAAGTCCGGGGCCGCCCCGTATCCACCGCGTCAGCCCCTTAATCTCTGGCGGCGTGATAACGTCGACGCAGCATTTTGCATGCTAGACTGCCGGGCTGCTACATCCATTCCTGTCCTCTCTCTCTCTCTCTCTCTCTCTCTCTCTCTCTCTCTCTCTCTCTCTCTTCTCCTTCTGGCTTCAACCAGCGCATCCCGACCTCATCGGTGGCTGTCCCTCTCGCGCTGCTCGGTTGCAACCCCTCTAGGCATCCATCCACCGATTCCGTCTATCCACCATTTCCCTACTCGCGTATCCTCGTCCTTGTCGTTCCCCTTGCCATCCCGACACGGTGCTCGCCCCGACGCCGCGACTACAGACACAACGTGGCAGCCACGTAATCTACCTCCACTGACTACCATCTTACCCCATTCCAGGCGCCTGATCGGTACCTGGGTTGCTTGCTTCTGCTGCTGCCTCCTATTCCCCTTCGTCCTCGTCCTTCCCATGCCGTCTCCACCGCAGGCGATGGAAGTCTCATCAATTACCGAACTCCGGCGTCAGGGATACGTCCTTATCCCTTCCCCATCCCCAGCTGAAATAGGTCTATCTCTGCCAGCCGGAATTTCGACCTCGCAGACGCGTAATCGGTTATCGAGGCACTTGTTCCGACAGGGCGAGTCGAGTCGTTATGGACTGGGTGGAACGGGAACGGGCGAGGGCCATGAATTCCATCAGGGTGAAGTGAACTTCGCTCCCTTCCCCCGGTTGGATTGGCTTCGAATAATGCCCGGCTGTTTAACGCGTTTACGTGGAACCCGTTTAATGGGTCACGAGGACAATGGTGGGAACTGGACTGTCGCGCGACGAGATCCTCATCGTTGACGGTGAGAATTGATGTATAGATGGAAGGGATTTCTTCGTGTTCGTGCGAAGTGGTTCGAGGTTTTTATTATTTAAATAGCGATCGTGTATCTTGTGTGGTCGCGAGGGTTAGGGTCCATTGTTAGTATTCTGGGACTGTTGGGATCTTTAGAGGACTGAGAAGTTTAAACGTTAATTTATTATACATATAGTTATTGAATTAACGTTACAGCTGGGGTTATAGGGAGCTTCAGTGGAATGACAAGTTTTCAAGAAATTAAAGTGTTTTTGTTTGTTGGATGTGAACAGTTTTCATATTCAACATGTGTATGTAGGTAATACACTATGGTTTTAGTAAAATAGCGGGGCAATTTTCATTAAAATGCTATTTCTAAATGACGGCGGGTTGTGAAGAGTACAAGGGAGACACAATGGGGTACATCTACTTTTTTCCCAGTATATAATGAAATTGTTGAAACACGAGATTCATTATTAATATTATGTTTCTATTGTGGAAGCTTTTCTGAAGACTTGTTATAAAATCCAGCTTGAAAATTTGTTGTCTACGTTTATTTCCAATCCAACTGGTATCGTGTCTGGTCATTATTCGCTATTTCCACTTGGAAGACAAATTGATTCTGGTTGCGGTATTGTATTCCACTAATTCCACTAATACATTACTACACTGCGGATGTTCATGCAGATGTAGACATTTCAGACAGAAGATAAATTTGTTAACCTCCTCAAACCCAGTGCACATTGCAATGTACAATAATTTCACCATCTGTTCTGAAATTTAAATCTTCTTGTCCCAAATAAAAGAATTTCACAAAAAATAATTGTTTTCTCAAAAGAAAAAAACGCAGGAAGAGGTTAAGGTCTCATCGGTCAGTATAATCGGGGGGACGTTCCTCGAACAATTAACCAGGTCTCGCCGTATTGTTGTCGTTCTCGCAAAGCGAGCTGCAGTTAATTTTTTCCCCATATTTACGTTCCATCTATACGACGGGGGTCTGTGCTGCGGGGGCGGTATGTTGGCGGATCGCACGGTTCGGCGAGCATACGACCGACCGGGGAAAAATAATTTCCCTCCGCGTTTTGCCGGTTGGGGTTGGGAGGAAATTGGTGACTATTACCGGTAACAATTTTCTGGCTCGGCTGACCAACCGGCCGGCTTGGCAGGGTTAATAGTTTTAGCGTCACGCGGCTTTTAATTGGCGCACGGCCGTTACGATAAGAATAGACGATTAAGATGGCCCCGGGAAAACGCAACGCGCGGGAACGGTTAATTTATTGCCGGCGTTTATACGTCTTTTCCAGGGTTGGCTCGTGCTCCTGACTCCTATAATCCTCCCGACCACGTATTTCATTGCGTTCTCCCTTCTTACAGTTTCTTCCGTGGCTGCCATCTACGAGGGACATAAAAAGAACTCCTCCGACGCAGTATAAAGGGTGGGTAGGGGGGGGGGAGGTAGAGACGACGTCGGGAGCGATGTGAAAGCCCTTGCGAAAATAATGACGCTTTTCGCGGAGAGATTACACATAAATCACTTTGGAAACTTATTACGCGAACGCCCTGCGGCATCGTACTACGGATTTTTTTTTTAGAGCACGCGCTATTGCTCGTCGATAAGTATACTTATCGAACTGTAGGATCGCGGTGTAGGAAAATACAAGTGGTTTTAAGCCCGGGAGAATGGTTTTCCTTTACCTTCAGGGTGTACGCTGAAAGGGTTTCTGTAGTATTCTTTAATCTCGGGGAAAGATTGATGTTCTTTCCTGATGTATGATTCTGAAGGCTGTTTTAAGATTGTTTTTCCTTTTTTTTTCTTTACGCTGAAATTGTTGGATGTTGAATGCATAGTAAATTGAATTGTGCAATGCATGAACTCTTTGCATCGTATGGCAAAGTGGACTTGATGTTCAATTGTATTGCAATAGCAACGTTTTCTTTTTAGTAATACTTACAGCAAGTGTTCAAATTATTAGAGTCATCCGTGTAAATTGATGATTTTAAGATTTTAATTATATTTTTTTTACAATCACGTCAGCTAAGTTTAATTGTTTTTGTGTATTCTTAGTGGATAATTGTTAATGCGAAATTATTCAGTGTAAAAGTCTTGATATTTTCATTTTATTACTACACAAACCACGAAAAACATATTTTCTTAAAAGTTCAGTAGTCTCGTAGACTCACCTTGGAGTGTACGTCCAGAATATGGTCCCTCCGCACTTGGGAGTTAATCTCTCACCCGAATGAATTACTGCGTCTACTCCCCCGTTGAGTGCAATATTCAGGAGTAAACATCGTTCCAAAGAAGTCAGACATTCTTTCACATTTTTTGTTCATTTTCTAGTCAACGTAGCTATAGCAACTGTAGTAAAGATTCATTCTTGTTATTATTTTACTATTACCATTATTATTACAAGCCACTTCTGTATAACCTAGCCCTGTTTTTCGCATGTGTATGCATACTAGTTCTCAATTTCTCGTATCACAGATTTGCATAATTTATTATAATAATATTAAATGTCGTTGATCAGACGAGCACATTGAGCCATAATATTTTGCATAATATACATAGGATGCGTCAATAAGAACTACTATCTGAAATAACTCGTTACCTATTGGTTGTATCAGAAAATATTTTAATAAATTCTGTATGTAGCATTTTAAGGGATGCATCGGATAGATACAATTTAATTTCTTTATATCTTTTTTTTTTATATCAAGGTGACCTTGGGTTTTTTCAAGGACAATGCATCTTCTTAATACAGCGTTGTTGTCGATAGAAGGACAAATTCAGCGACCTATAGTATGACCTTGAGTTGACCTTATTGCACATTAATTTCAAGAAAAAAGCCGCGAACGAGCGTGTTAACGGGCTGCGGATGTCGCCGTTGCGAAGGGGGTTCCATAGTCACGCATTAGGAAGTTGTTCTCTGTTCCGTGGCCCCTCTAGGCTCGTACGTTTCAATTTGTCGCCGGCCTCTGATGTAACCGCGCGGTCTCATTAGTCGCGGTGCGAAGGAACGACAACCCTTCTCCGTTCCGTGCTACCACCACCTTGCCCGGCTCTGTCTCTCTTTACAATCAACCTTACTGCCGCTCCACTACCCTCGACCTAACCACCCGCTTCGTCGTCGCTCTTTCCACCGGGCAAAGCCAGCGAGTATCAACGCCGCGACCAAAGAACCTTTCGTCGCGTATCCGACTCTATCCCCGACGTGGCGTGAGGTACGAAGAAACAATTACAGGTCTCGAACCTGGCACTTGATATGCTGTGAACGAAGCTACCATCCACCGGTCGGCCAGATTCCCTCAAGACTTCACTACGGCGAGTTGTACAGAGAGGATAGAGGATGGATCAAGAGGATCGTTTCGACCGAGGACGTCGTGGAATCGAAATTACGATTCGGCTCGGGTCCAACGACGCTCCACGGCTCTGTTTTTCTTCCATCCAGTGTTTCATTTTCCTCCAGGTTCTGATAGAACAGAGACCACGAGGTCTGACAGAAGTGGGAATGGAACGGAGCAAACGGGAATGAAGTAGGTTCCGAGGAGAATAGAAAATCCGGCAGTACAGTTTGATCGCGATCGAATCGCAATGTTCCGTCGCCATTGTGCGGCAGCGTTTGCGGGGGGGGGGGCACATTGCCTAGGAATTTTCCTACAGGAGAACTTATTTGAATGGGGGTCGGGATTGAGCGTCGGTGGTATCTGACCCGGACTTAATCGGAACCGAGGGATATACGTCGAGTCACTTTCGACCCAGTTGTTCGGTAACCAAGGGTCGGTTGACGGTATTGCTCCTCATGACTGTATCTACAACGCGCGTTGCTTGTGGATATAGCGTGGGCGTTGTTCCACTGTAATTGCTTCGTTCTATAGTGGCCATCGGCACGTACAAGTTAGAACCTTTGATCAACTCAATTTAGGAGACTTTTTTTTCGAGAATTTCATTTTCGGGTACAATAGCAATTGCGTTATTTAAAGATTATCGATGGTTTCTTAAACGGGGATTTGTAAATTTAATTTCATAGCGTTGTAGCTGATGTCAAGGCGAGTTTGGGTTTGGGTTCGAACAACTTAAACATTAATATCGAAAATTATTTCACTTGGATCAAATTACTTTCCGTAACAACACAAACATTTAATCGTTTTGTAAGGCTATGAAGTGTTGTTTCAATTTCAAATGCACAAATCACAAATCAATTCAAATTTCGATAAGATGGCGTATATAGTGTCGGTACAAATGGAACTTGGTGGCTCGAGAAACCGAGCTGCATTTTCGAGAACCGAAATTCATTACCTATTAGTTGCATCAAAAAACGTTTTAATGAATTATATTGCATTTTAAGGAACGCATCGGATGGATACAATTTAATTTCATTATATCTTATTTTCTTTTTAGATATCAAGGTGGCCTTGAGTTTTTTCAAGGTGAATGCATGTTTTTTTGATTACCACCATGCTATAGGTCGATGAATCTGTTCAACAAAAAATAAGATATAAAAAAATCAATATGTATCCATCCGATGCATCCTTTAAAGTACTACAAAATTCATTAAACCGTTTTCTGATACAGTCAATAGGTAACGAGTGATTTCCGACAGTATAGTTCTTAATCACCCATCCTATACGTGTTTTCTTTCCCTCAACTAACCCTGTATACCTTCAGTTGCAACTGTTTGGGATGCCTAACGGCGGTTTGGGTCGTTCACGGGCGGACTGCGAAGTCGGAGAACGGGAGGGGCGGCGCGAAGTTAATCGAATAGAGAACGTTGATGGATATCAGGGAGCAGATCCCGGAAACCTTCTGTTGCCTTTCGTCCCTGTCGGTGATTCCGTGAAAATTTATCATCCGGCTGATCCGATCCTATCATCGTAAAATCAGCATTTCAGACTCTCCGTGGCTCTACCCCGATACCCCACCGGGCGGGGGTGCTGGTGGAATTGATCGTTCCTTTCCTACCCCACGGAAACGAACCGGAACGCAGTCGTCGCTCTCACGGATTCAATCTTGACGGAATGATGCTCGGCTGAAAACTCCGCGGCGAGTTTATTTTGCGCGTCGTAACTCGAGTATATCCGGGACGGCTGGTAACTCGCTGAACTTAAATAACTTCTCAGCGCTTCCTCCTTCCGGGTTAGGGGTCCGGTCTAAAAGCACACGGTCACGATCGCAGTGTACGAGAGACAACTAAGTTGTCCCGGTTTCTTCCGGGCAACTTCTTTTTTCCATCCCTCGAGCGAGCGTCCGGCTATATCGATTTCGAAACGCCTTCGTGACCCGTGTCTCGCCATCGGCTATAACTTTCAGAGGACGGTACCAGCGTTCCCGTTCAATTTTATGCGAGCCACCGTGACTTTCTTTCTCTCTCTTTCTCGAATTTCCACCAATATACTGCCACGTATTTCGTTTGTTCGTGCTTGAGAGAGGTTTACGGTCCCCGCTGAGAGCTCTCCGTAGACACGATTCCTCCCAGTTTACGGCGTCCTCCCCTGCAGGAGTTACACAGTCGCATCGAGTCACTCGAATCCTGACTGCTCAAGGCGATACGTGATAACGGTGTAATGAGTAATTATGCGTTTTACGCCGGGGACGGGCGAAACTGAACGCTTCTGTGGTCGAGGATTCGCGGTTTGTTGCGGCGGGGAAAATAATTAGGTGGGTTGGTGAATGGGGGATTGGAAACTGAAATTGTTTTTGCGATGTTCGACTGCTGGGATGGTACTTTTGGTTACTTGGGTGCTTGATAGGGTGATTCGATAACGTTAAATGGGCATTGATATACTCTTATATTTACGTGATTTTAATAGTTACGTGTTAGTATTATTACTATGGGATTTATTATATTGCGCGGTTATAGTACACCTATCGATATTAATTTTTAATAAATATCACTCATGTTGTTCTGTAACTTACTACATCCCATTTTGATCACAAAATAAGATTATTTTTGTAACTTCCATTGCTTTCGAAATGATAGAATTTCAATTTTGATATTCACGGACCGTAGCTACAACTCGCTCCAGAGTCCCCTATCAGACCTGAAATATCGGACGCTCCCTTAATAATTCTCGGTACATTATATGCGTCCATTATCGACCACGTTACTAACTACCAATCGTGAATCGAGTCAAACGGTAAACGTCGCCGATGGAGGGTCCACCGAGAAGCCCCGGAAACGATTGATCCGAACGGTTTCCTACGTTCCGCGTAACTTGCGAAAACTTATTTCCGGCTGGATACGGAGCAGACGTTATTCGGATTAAATCGTCGGTGCGAGTAGTCACTGGCGAAACGGTCTTTTCTACGCGAGCGAGCGAGCGAGCGACGACAAGACACCGGTTCTCCACGTTGGTACGATCGTCGTCGGTTCGTTCGTGATGGATGAGGCAATTGCCAGAAAAGAGGATAAACGTCGAGCGTAACCGGTTCTACGATTTGAAACAGTGGAGATAAAATGGAAGCATTATCGAGGATCGATGGTCCAATGGCGCGACGAGCAGCATATTTATTAAACCGAGACCAACGATCCATGGGACGCAGCATAATTGTGTCCTCGTATTTTTCAACGCGTGAAATTCGGCAGAGAATGATTCAATTTGATCGGATGTAATTTCACCGCAGTTTTACCGTTAATCTTTCCACGTGTCCCTGATCGAATTATCAGCGAAACGAGCCCAGATCCGACATTTCATCGCGTAGTACGATTTCCCACACGGAAACCGCATGACGCATATTAAAAGTAATAATCACGCGGCGTAGCTTCGCCGATGATAACGCTCAGTTGGTTTGTTAACCGGCGTATACTCGCAACTTCATTAACGAACGAGGGAGAGGGGCCGAAACGTTGACCGCGTTTTCAATCTTTCATGCAAAAATTCCTGTCAGCGAGCGCCTCCTGATCGATTCCGTTCCCGTTTAATGAGATTTTAATTAAACGCCGAAGGGTGTGCATCCCCCTCCCCCTTCTATTGCACACGGGAGTCGAAAATACTTTTTTTTCGCGGCTCGTTCCGCACGTTTGCGTCGCGGAATTCGAAGTCACGGAGTCGTGTGATTCGTCGGTGATACGAATTCCTTGTACATGTCTATCCATGGTGTCGATCGAAATTAGTCGTTAACCCTTTTGGTACGGGAATATTTGCTGGAAAATGTAACGCAGGATACGGCTGTAATTGCACGCGTAGTTTGGGGGCGATTAAGTTGTCAATGTTTCCCTGTGGTTAGATATTAAATTGTAAGAAATCACAGTTTAAGAACCGTTGAACGCACAGAGTAATTAGTTGGTGGCGAGCGACCATACTACAGGTAGATTGCTTCGAGGTAGCTGACTATGGTTGCTCATAGTATTGAAAGGGTTAATGAAACGTTACGATCGCCGCGACATTTCGAGGGCCAGAACACCACGGGGAGACGTGAAACGGCGACGTTTCATGAAAATGAAAACACGATCGTGTAAAGGGGCTAATCAGAAATGACGGCTGGCCGTCATCATATTGGATCTTCGCAATAGAAGCAATTAAGTGCGTAATTATACGAAACCGCGCTCACGTACGGTGCCACGGAGCCGCAAATTCATTCGGCTGCGGACCGCAAAGCAAATCACTGTCGTGCGTACCACCGAGCCGGCTTGTCAACCGTCATTGAAAACTACAGCCGTACCCACACAGTGATTGCGATCGCTCTGCACGGCGTTGAAGGTTTCCATGGCGTTGCTGGTCCGTGCTTTACGGGCGATTCGGTCGTTGATCTATGCCACTGGCCGAATGTTCAGTACCGAGTTGAACGTGAAACATAAGGTAACATTTGATAAAAAAAAAAAAATGAAAATACTTTCTGCAAATAACGGTTGTCATGGGAGAAGCGTTACCATATTTTTTTACTGTTATTTTTGTATCTGTTGATGTTATGTCGGTTTTCATTGTTGACAGTCATAATTATTTTTAATTATATACATAGGAAACGTAACGTAGAATATCTTAAGTGGTACAGTATAGGCGATTTTCCCTTAGGGGATGTTTTACTTGGGACAGTCGTTGACTTGTACTACTTGCTTGAAACAAAGACTTATTCAAATACTGTACTTCTAGCTTTAATTGGCGAAGTTTTGAAGTGTTGCTGGAGTTGTTGGTATTTATTACGTGTCAAAACAAAGACTTATTGGAACTCTGTATTTCTCCGAATAATTGATGAAGATTTGGAGTATGCTACGTTCTGGAGTCGTTGATTTATACTAATGGCTAACTAACAATTAACAATAATATAGATGTTTGTAGTTATTTTTCTACTCCACTGACTGTAATTGTAGATTCTAGTTGTGCAGAAAGTGGAAGGTACTCTTTGATAAACAACTGTTGAATACGGTAACACAAATATAATATTCCAGAGTCTTTGACCTATATTACTGACTCAGCATTAGTACTTGCCTGTACAAGATTCAGTACAAAAATAAAGTTTGTTTCGTTGTTTCGTTAATATTTCCAAAGAGATCGGATAAATTGGAAAATTTATTTGCAATCTATGCGTTTATGCAACATGTTCGTGAAACAACTGATTCTGCAGTGTGCAAATAATGTAATTATCTTCGCCAGTGATCAGGGTCAATGGATGCTCATCCTCTAATGAAGTTACCTGTAATCAGTGCACCCCCAAATAAAATCGATAGAGTTGTGTTTCGAAACTTTACTTCGGTAAACGTTACTATTACTTCTTCAAGTTTTCAGTCCTCGAAAAACGCATTCCATCGATAAAACTGGGTTTCCTATTACAGAATCCAAATTCGAATTTTGAATCAAGACTACGCCACGTCTGCAACCTAATGAAGTACCCCGATTTTTGCCACGATAGCCGGGAAAAATTACCTATACGCCTTATCATGAATTATCCAGAATTTTGTGGCTACAAAAGAATCAGTCACTTTGTGATCGCTCTGGTCACGTATGCAGTCCACTTAATTTATCTCGATGCACTCCGAACCGATTGAAACAACCATTAAACGTCTGTTCGCCTTATATTCCCCTCGCAACGATTCTATTGTCTGTCGTACGGATTCGAGTGGAAGGTCGTCTGGCCGTTTCTTGCAACGCAAACATACAGTCACTCAAAGCTTGAATGCGTTTCCTTTTCACGGATGAATTTTGAAAAAAAGAATTCCACGTCGTCTTTGAATCGTCTCTGAACGGGAAGCAACGTCCGTTCGCCGATGCTCGTGAACAGGAATCGCGTTCAGTGTTACGAGCGTCAGATTCTTCACGGCACGATGTTTACCTCTGACGGAGTTGTTTGCAGTGGTTAGAAGCCCGGTGTGAAAAGGACGAGTGGGTGAATTTGTGTTTGCTTTAATCGCACACGAAAGACCGGGATCGTAATTTTCCGCTGTGTGTACGAAACGTTCGTGTGCTCCTTGCCGTTTTTATTCCGTCGACGGAAGCGAGGAGCGTGACGATCTCAAACGTGGCGGCCCGGTGTGTTCCGACAGGTGTACATGTGTACGTGTGCTTCTGCGCGCGCACGCCAGCGGCAAACTGATTTTTGTGTCAAGCACGTGGCGAAGATAAACTGCTTTGAAAAAAATTAAACGAATCGCGTGTTTATGCGGCTACAACGCGGCTGCCATGCTTTTCAAACTGGCGTTTCGATGGTCCTCGAACGGAGAATTTCCATTTGCTGAGATTTTTTTCTTTTTTTTTTTTTTGGTATTTACAGAGTGTGAGAAAACCGGATGAGTGTGGCGAACCGCGGCGGAAATCGTGGTATGGAGAATCGTTTCGACCGCGAATGCCTGTTTCTAATTCGAACGTGGGTTGATTTCATATTCACCGTGAAACCGTGTTCCATTTTCACTGTTCGTGCTCTATATTCTTTTTTTTTCTCATGATTCGTGTGTATAGTTAAATTATCGTACTAAAGAAACTGGCAGGATCATATTTACTTGTTTTACACTGTAAACTATATGGACAATCGTGGAAACAGGAATTTCGAGGTTTCCTTTCGAGGGCCTTTAGGGATCTTTATGGGAGGCTGCTCTCAAAGGGTCCTAGAGTTCCTTATGGGGATTCTTCCGAGGAATCCTTGATATCCTTTGGAGGATTCCTCCTCAGGACCTATATTCATCCTTGTGAAGGCTTCTCCCTAAAGCCTCTACAGATTCATATGGAAGGGTTCTCTTCAAAGGTCTCAAAAGTTTCTTGCGGAAACACTTCTGAAGTGCACCTGGCAGGACCCTCGCAAGGCTCAATGACATTCGTTGTTCTCTGATGTCTGTTGGAAGATCATTTCTAAGAATTTGCAGGCTTCCTTGTGGGTTCGTCCCCTCAAGGACATTTTGAGGGCTTAGGGTTTCTTATGGGGAGTTGTTTCAAAAGTTCCTGGGATCCCTTAGTGGGATTCTCACAAGGGCTACTGGGGTCTGTTGAAGGAATCCACCCAATCACCTCTGATGTTCATTTGATAGATCTAACGAAGGGTCTCTAAGGTTTCTTGTAGAGTTTCTTCCTAAGTTCCTTTGGGGTTTCTTATGGGGTCTCTTATCCAGGGCCCCTAGGATTCGTTATAGGGACTTCTTCTAAGAGACCCTAAGATTCCTTACGGTTGCTCTTCCTTAGAGGACTTCTCCCAACAATCGTTGAGGTCCCCTCATACATTACACAAGGTTATAACCGGTAAGAAAATTAAAATTTTCATGGAATTTCACTCGTTCTCAATTACATCGGGGAGGAACGGAGAATGTCGGAGCTGGAAGGTACACGGAAAAACAGGGCTTTAGAAGGCCGCTTGACAGTAAATAGACATTTCTGTTTGTGAGAGCAGCGTATCTGCTCGTGATAGACAAGAATACCGTCGTTATGACGACTTTTCAGTGTAGCGCCGGCCCTAGTAGCAGATGCGTAAACGAGATAGAAGCTTACAAAAGGCAGCGCTGTGGATACGATGCCAGCCCGTGGCCGTGGCTGCCCGCTCGTTCTTTCTCCCTTTTCTTCCCTGTTCCCGTCCCCGCACTTCGCCCGGTGGACTTTAAAGAGTAATTGAACGTCAACGAAGCTCGACGCATTTAAAAATGCACCGTTCCGCCCTCTCCGGACTAGGAACGTGTCTTCCTACCCCGTCGGCTATTCGGGCTATCTGGTCCGTGGATATGTTGAAGTGAACAACGGGACGACGTAATTCCACGTGTACCTAATTATTTTTAACTTTTATTTCACTTCGTTTCGCTTCAGCGCGAAATTACTATCGTACGCCCATTCAAGTTTTAAATCCATTGACGGCGGGTAACTGGCGAATATATGTCGAAAGCGTAACGAGGGGATGATTGAATTCGCGAGAGATTGAAGAGAGAACAGGAAATGTAAACTGCGGACGGGTTATTTGTTTAAATTCTTGAGCCAAGAATAGCTCAATTTGCCTTTCATTCAACCTTCTATATACTCTCCTATCCCGCAGCGTTATCGTTCTTTGAAAATCAAAGGATTACATCTATTCATCAACCTTGATCCTTCTATCAGATTTTCTTCTTTTCTATTCAATTACCTGCTTACAATGGCCATAAATGGATCGTTAAACGTACGTTCTCGATTGAATTTCTTTTCCCTGAGCCGGACGATCCGCGGTTAAATTACAAAACCTGTTTTTCCACGTTCGTGAAAAAGCCGACGGATTGTTCCCGTTTATGTTTTTCCGTCGAAATCTCTCTCGATCCTCAATGGAAAAGCTGTAGCCATATTACAAAACGGGTTACGGTGTGTCGATAACCATGATCCATGATATTGCACGCGCGTAACATCCTTGCTGAATAATTCATAAGAATGCACGAAGGGATACTTAATCGATCTCGTAACGGAACCACGGCAAGGTAAAAGAAAAAAATCAGAGAAATCCATAATTAACTGTAAATTACCATCGATGAACATTCTCCAGTACGATCAAATTTCTCCTCGACATACAATTACGATCGTAGTGCTTCGTTCAGTTTACCCTGAAAAGATATTTTCACCAAAGGAGAAACCGGAATGACACGTGACCTTTGGATACGTAACGCTCAAAAAGGTCCTGGTTCGGACGTGTCTGTTGTTCAAACTTGCGAAAAAGGATCGAAGGTTAGATAAAGGATGGCGGTTCGGCGAAATTCGGCGCGCAGCGTGTCGGTTTCGTGGGCGAATCAGCCGGTAGCATACGCGCAGAGAAAGGCAGCAGGAAACCGCGGGATGGATAAAGACAGACATAGAGAGAGGGGGGACCCGAGGAGGAAACCGTCGGCGTGGTTGAGGGTCGATTTTACACGGACAACGTACAATCTCTATGCATGAGGCTCACTGGCGCTACAGCTTCCTAAGTACACAGAATACGTATTTGCATTTCGGTCTTTGTACCGGTGTGTCCCTGTTAGTGTTCCTACCTGGCTCCATCTCTGTTCCATGTTTCTCCGTTTCGTTCGCCGCCTCTCCGTCACTCGTTCCCCCAGTTCCCTTCCATCCTCTACACGGTTTCAGACCTCTTCCGGTCCTTCTCCGAGCCACCCTTTCTCCTCTTCGTCTCGCGGTTTCTCCCTTCAGCCGTTGGTGTTTCTATATTCCTCTGTAGCCACTCTCATCGGAGTTTCAACGTTGACCCGGACTCTATACGAGCGGACCAGAGGGATCCACTTGCATCCTGTTAACCGCACTGCGGTCCCTCTCTAAGTCCCCGAACTAGCCGGCGAGTCAGTATTTATAAACTTCGGATTAAATCATCGTTAAGGTATCCGGAGCCTGCGAAATCTCCTCGAGTTTCGTCGGAGGGCTTGGTGTGATAGCGACTAAAGGCGGTGGATAACAGGTGCTTGGAACTTGGAAGGTGTATTTCCATTTATGGATCTGATAGTTCTGAGGATTAGTTAGGGTATTAGATGTAAAAGTGTTCTTCGTGGTTATTGCTAAACGGTTACGTCCTCGATTTCGCAGTTAAAAGGGTACATACTTTTGGGAGATTTAAAATATCGATTTATTTTTTCTTTGCTTATTTAATTGCATATAGTATGAAGAATATTCTGTGTCAGTTTTAACAGAAAATTCCGAAAATTGACGAAGTTATAGGTCAAATGGTTCGAGGGAGCCACGGCAAGTACTAGGTCAAGCGAAATTATAAACGCGTTTTTCTCGAAACACAATTTTCGGAGACTCTCTGGTCCATACCTCTGTCAATTTGCAATATTTTTCCATCAATTTTGTGCACATGCAGCTGATAAGATTAGCTTCGACCGATCTGGACATTTTTATTGTATTATTTGGAGCTTTAAAACTGCGTGTCTTTTTAATTCGGTGGTTCTAAAAATCTACCTAGCATTTTCTGTGGATAAGTCTGTATCTTTGAGCCAGATTAATCCAAGTCTAATAGGAAAGAATTAGACCTCGTTTAATCTGATACACTTTCTCATGATCGCGCTAAAATCTCGTGTGTAAATACTAGAACTATCATATGGGATAGTAATTATAAAGTTCGGGTTACATCATTGTCAATGTACCTAGAACTTGCGAAATTTCCGTGTTGCAATGGAGTGTTCGGTTTGATAATGTCTAATGTAGCGACCAGCAGATCCTGGAGCTTGGGAACTATATTCCTTTTTTTATAGTTGGCGGTGCTAAGAAGTCGTTGGTGTTTAAAATGTACAAATATTCCGAGCAGTTATTATTATACGCTCGCGTTCTCGAAAGCGCACTGTGGCCCCCGTCTCTAAGCTCCTGGCGACCTAGTCACGAGAGTTCAGAAACCCTAGGGATTAAGACGTTAAATATGCTCCTTCTGCAAGTTTATTAGAATTATTGTTGCTGGAGTACTTGACTTGTCTTCTTGCTACGGGGATGGAAACGAAAGTGGTTGGATTAATGGGGAGATTGTGGCAAAGAATTTAATACTTAACTGAATTAATGACACTGAACCTCTCTCATCGTCAGTGCGCTATTACTACTGAGAGACCTACGTAGACTGCACTTATAATTTCATGGAACTTAGCGATTAATATTTTTTTCATATCAGGACATCCTATGATATCAATTTAAATTTGGATATTAACATGATTCAAGTGTCATGATAGAATGAGTATCCTATTCTATATAACAATCTATTCATGGAAATAATATAATTTTATTTTATTATTTTAAAACTCACGACTTGTGAGAGACATAAATTATAATCTACGTACTTCTATTGCTTCAATATTGTTCTGCATTACTAGGTACTAGTTAAATTCTACGGCAAGGGGTGAATTTAAAAAAACACCTGAGAACATTAAAACATGCACTAGAGTAATGTGAAAGCATAAATGGAGCAAATTATGGGACGATAATCACAGAATTCCACCATAAAAACGAACGAACTTTCTCACATAAAAAATTTCTTCAGTTGATTATGGAGTAGTTAAAATAAAATTAAAATGTTCGAGCGCGAGAGCAAAAGGGGTAATATTATTTTTACGATGGAAAAATGCTCTGAGTGAGATGGTTCTATAAACCAACGCTCACCGCTTTAGCAGGCTCGTTCTTCTTTAGGCGTTTCTCGTGAATACTCCACAGAATAAAGAGAAGAAAAAAGCCAGTATATGTATATCGGAACGTTTTCCATCATTTTAATGCACAGAATCGATCCTCCAAAAATGTCTAACATTTTTCGACACAACGTTGAATATTCCGCGGAAGACAATAGTTCACTCCGATATCCAGTGATCCCTTATCCCCGGGTTCCTCTCTCCTATTTCGTCGGCTCGTAATCCGCCAAGACCAAAAATGAACTCCAATACAGTTTTCATCTACCCGTTCCCGATTCTCAACGTTTATTTCTGGACCTGCAGAAACTCCATCGAAGTTCGCGTTCACCCCCTACCCCGTTCGGTTGACGTCGTTCGGTCCACCTGCGTCTCATAAATTCCCCGAGCGTTCATTCGCGAGCAACCGAACTTCGCTTTCCGACGTAATCGAAACAGAGGCTCTCGCCGAGGCCGGGAAACTTCTCGCCTCTTGCCTTCCCCCCTCGTTTCTCCCGCGTTCCTGTTTGCCGGCGAGAAAAATATTGAATTTCAGGGAATTAAACTCTTTGAACTGCAAGGCGTCTCCGATGATCGCTGGAAAAGTTCCCGAGCGCTTGGCTGAAACTCGGTCGAAGATCCGTCTAGGGGGTTTTTCATTCCACGAAAGAAGCTGCCAAAGTCACTCGGCCGGGATCCTCCTCGATCGCGATATAGTTTCGCGAGTGTTTGAGAGCTTCCTCTCTGTTATCCGGTGTCTTGGGATATTATCGGTGCTCTTTCGTGCACGATCGATAATCCGGTATCCACGATGGACGAGTGGATCCCGCAGACGTTTTATAATGGACTCTCTATCCCATTAGCATTGACAGACACGGCTGGCGACTCTTTTAATCTTTTATTTCCTTTTTTCTGTGGCTGTTAGGACCTTTGGACGATAAGGTTTGTTGTACGGAGAATGTGGTGGCTTGATCGCGATAAGCTCGCGATGTGCTACTGGTTGTGATCCACTGTTTTTGGTATTCTATCATTGGCACTTATGTAAATATGATATAGTTTAACTACGTTTTAATAGTTTGGTGATACAGTAAATCCACGATGAGTGTTCGAAGGCTCCTTGGCATTGACAAGGAAAGACTTCTGAAGCCAGTGATATTTGTTTTAATCGCATATGCCCATTAGTTTATGAAGTATTTACTGTTCAGTGCCGAGGAGCCTTCAAACACTTATCAAGGATTTACTGTATATTTGTAACATTTAAGAAGTATTAACGTAGTATGTACGTATGATGTAGAAGGAACGTTAAAAAAGATACCATAGACTACTAGCGTTCGTACATAGTGGTTTTAATAAAATTGAATCTCGAGTCAGTCTCGACATGCGACCACAATAGGTTTCGATCCATTTCTTGATTTCACTTTTCTCCAAATTTTGTAACTTCCATCTGACCCAACGAGTTTTGGAAACGTATTATTTTATCAGACGAAAGTCTGTTCAGCATATGGAAGTTAAAAAATTTTAAGATAAGTGAAATAGAGAAACGGATCTTAACAATCTGCGTTACAATGTGAAGCATGGAGGTGGTTAGTGGAGTTTCTTGTCCTGGTTAGAAATAATTGAGAACGTAAATAAAAATACGTACACTTCTGACCGCAATTCGTAATTTTATTAGATTGTCAAAGGGCTAATAATACATAGTCTTGGCAGGCAGTAGCTCAGCATTCAGCGTGTTAATGGGTTCGCTATGCGTGCGGTCCCCCTGCGTCCATCACATTTAAAGACCTTTTCGTAGTAGCTTCACGTCTCATACGCGACATAGTGAGCAGTAGCCGCGAATTAAAATGACTGCCTACGAAGTGACACTTTAACGTTGGAATTATTCGTCCCACAACCGCACCCTTGAGCCATTTTTATATACAGGATGTGGCAGGATGGACGGTACAGCTGGATAGGAGGTCATTCTACCTGCATAAGTAAGCTGAAAATGTGGAATAAAATTGATCTATATGGTGCTTCGTTTTCGAAATAATTGAATTGGAAAATTCATCCGGTGTAAGTAGAACCAGATGCAATGGTCAGACGCGTTTGCTAAGTCAACCGAAAAGCTGGTAATCCAACGTGAAACAACACGACGAAAATACTGGGAATGTTTCATAACTTGGTTCGTTCTCGTTCATGTTTCAAATTTGATCCAATACCGTTAAACAAATATTACTCAAACTCGGATCGCAAAAGTTCAAAGAGCGTAACCTGACTATATCGTATCCCAAAAGAAACCACACGATCCGCTCTGACACCGGTTCTAAAATACCCTGTGGTATTTCCGTCAGTAAATCATCATTAAAGCACCGTGCAGTTTTCTACGGAAGACGGAATGGAGTCCACCAAAAATTAATCACCAAACTGGTGCCGAAATACTTGCTAGGATTCCCGAGGGAACTTTCAGATTGAACCAGCTTTTTCCTGGGGATCCACGCGACCCATAGGGCACACTCTTATTCGGCTGGTTCGGTGGAACTTTGGATTAAATCATCCTTACAGGAAGCCACTGGAGTTTACGATCCCGTGGTGCTGTCTCGAGTAGTTTCGAAAGCAGTTAACCCAACTTCGTGGCTTGTCATGGACCGACATCGATTTCTTACCGGGTGGATATCGAAATCGCGCGGAGAAACTTTCCCCCCTCGGCCCCGAACTACTCAATTATAATAGCTTAATCGCGGCCGGTTCGCTGCATAAGACTGAAATTATCCTTGGATAGAGGTTTTGTGATCTCCCTCTCTCTTACTCTCTTTCTCTTACTCGAGAGGCGGAATTTTTCTCTGTCGAGGAAAAACGTTTGAAACCGGCGCAATTCTTCCCGGACGGTTGTCCTTGAATTAATAAGAGAAACGGCTGGAATTTTTAAAGGGGCCACTTCGCCGCGACAAAGGAATGCGCACTCGCGGGACAGCTTTCAAAGGAGCAGTTTTTTGCCCGTTGATCAGCCTCCGTTCCCGAATTTTCATGAGATAATTTGGTCGGCGGTCCGTCTACGATTTCAAACCGGCCGAAATTCGACGGAGATACCGCTTTTGTCCCTCAAAAGTGGTCTTTATGACTTTTTTTTTATTTTTTTTTTTTTGGCGATGGAAAATGCGTGTTTCACGTTACTCGCCACCACTCGTGTTTTGGAACTGTGATGGCGCGACCTCGCGCGGGGTGATCACGGAATTACTGGATCGCGTGATGGCTCTCGCATCGTTTCAGGGCTTCCTCGTTTGGAAAATAAATATTTGTGTCGCGTGCAGAACGCGGGTGTGTGATTTCGACCGGGTAACGGACGAAATTGCGGGGAATAATGAGTAATGTTTTGGAAGATTAAAGTGGATCAGGTTTGAATTAGAGTTATGTGACTTGGTGTTTTATACTGGTATGGAGAAAGTTTTGGATATAGTTTCGAAAAGGTCCACCCTCTGATTTTTATGAAACTTGGTATATCGTCCTAAATATTCCTGAATGAAACTTGTTACCTTGATATCTCAAAAAAATATATATATAAAATATCCTTCAAAATGCAATAATTTTTTAAACGTTTTCTGATGCAATCAACAAATAACGAGTTATTTTAGATAGTAGTTCTTATTGACTCACCCTGTATATAAAAGGTTTTTTGGCGCAATTGAAAAGTAACTAAGATGACACTAGAATAATACATATATTTTTATGTACTAAAAATACGAAGTGCCGTGGCACCTAAGAATTCACTTATCTTGCAGCTGAAGTGGTGGAATATAACGTCTTGTGGTACTGCAGTAATTATTTCGAAAACTGAAGACTGTGATCACTACGGACTTACAAAAAAACACTCAACTCCCACAATTGTAGTCATTCGAGAGAAAAGGAATATTGTCACGATATAGACTTCCTTTATACATGTTTATTTTCAAACTGATACAGAAATAAATTTGACAAGCTGCGAAAAGAACTTTTTTCCCTAATTGGAACGGAAGATACGATGGAAGAAAAGTATTTTTCGCTGCAACGCTTTTATAAGTGATCAAAGACTGTTTGAAGATTAATATTAATTTTCGTACATTAATCTCAATGATTCGCCTTTGGAATGGAGCCGTGTATTTGCAACCGTCACAAACGCGGTTTGCACCGTCCGCGAATTGTAGGATCGAATTTCATTTACGAAAACCGGCGCCGGCAATCAATGGCGCGCCGCGGGAAATTATGCGTGACCTGTATGACCGTAATCGCATTACTTTCTATCGCATTACAACGCGCTACGTTAAATCGCCCTGTAATCCTTCCATTTAACGAATCCCCGTGTTTGATGCCAATATTTTTACTCGATATACCTTGATCCTTGATGTACTTTATGTCTCCATTCAATGGAAAATGTTATCCGCATATATTTCCGAATAACATCGATTTTCTAAAAATAACTTTGGATACTATTATTTAATTAATGGGGAAGTCCCCAGGTATAACGCCAACTTTTTACTTAGATTTATCACATTGATAGAGTTTGGAATTCTGAAGCCAATGACATTTATGTCAGGCGCATATGGCCATAAGTTTATGAAATATTTAATGTTTGGTGCCGAGGAGCCTTCGAACACTCGTCGAGGACTGACTGTACATTTTTGGGAATTTTTTACAGAAAGGAAATAGTCCGAATTTAAAGTTCTTCGACTTGTGAGTTCGAGAAACCCTCAGCCTTAGTAGTCTTAGGGTTAACTGTCTCTGATTCTGTCGTAAAAATTCAGACCAATGTTCAGGTATCAATACGAACGAATTTACTATTCAAAAGAACCTTGTACCAGCGAAAAGAATATTTGGAATCATCCATGAAATCTCCCCTCTAAAATTTTATACCAAGCCTTGCATCTCATTTTCAACGCCTGCCCGAGAAATACACGCTCTTATGCGCACGTGTCCCCGCTGTAGATGGCGTCTCTTGCGAGCGTACCACGTTTTCGCCGGGAAAAGTGGTGAACGACCCTTTAAAATCAATTCGGAGGAAAGTTACGGAATCACCGATAGCGTTACCTTATCGCGGGGTAACTCGATGCCTCTTGTATTCGAGTGCAGTGCGCTGTGAGCAGTTCCCGAAGTAAGTAACGGCGGGCTCTAAGGGGAAAGCTACGAGAAGAGGTAAGCGAGAAAAGAAGGGAGTTAAAGAGAACGTTTATGGAGGAGTCGTCCACTTGTTTCTACGAACAATTGTATTTCTCGCGATGATATTTGGCAATTGAAATTGCTCCAATGTTCAGTGCAACATTTTTCCGCTGTTGCGCATAACTGGTCTTAAGATGGTTTGATTAGGAGGGAAAAGATTAGAATTTTTCGTAAATGTGAACGTGCAGTACATAGTGCGTGGTGGGATGATGAAGTTTCGAGACTAATTCCTTTATCCCGCTTACTGCACCTTTCTGGTATCTTGTACAAAATATATTTTTTTGTTTACAAAATGAAGAACTAATAATGATTTTAAAAATATTTGAAATATTTGTTAAAATATTTTGTTCTTTTTGTGAACAATGTGTTTACTCACAGTACGTAACGAATTAATAGCACAGTAACAAAGTTTTTCTAATATTTGGATGTTATTTAAAGAAGGTTCGTACTGCCGATCGGTAAGAAAGGCCCCAGAAATTGTCATTAAAGTCATAAAGTAGGCAACCACTGTAGTAGACAGAAGCAGGTAATGCGTTAAAAATTTTATTTTGAAAATTGAGATTCTCGACCCAGGATCAAGACACAAAGATTAACGGTATCCGAAAACATGAACCGAGAACTGTTCGGATTAAACGATCGTTGAATTCGATGAAACGTTCGCGAGATACGGGTTCGAACAAAGGGTCAACCCGTCCGCGTAAACGGGCACGATGAAAGTTCGAGGGACCGAGTGGCCGGGTGCAAAAACCCGGCAGGGATCGCGTAAAGGATTCGCGGGTTCGTAAAAAAGTGGTTCGTTGAGAGGGTAAGAGAAGGGTAAGTGCGGCGTTCGCGGTCGAGTGGACGAATTAGTTTCAGCGGGTTTTCCTCGTCGGGCTGTTGCGAGCAGTGCGTTTCAACGTACGGCCGTAACGAGAGGATTTAAGCCGACCAGCCCCTCCCCTCGCCCCTCCCCAACGTAGGAGAAAGTTGCTCTCGCCGCTTCTCGGCTCCGAAGGGTCCTCTGTCCGGGCAGAATCAGCCCCGGAGGGAGCCGCCCCCCGCGTTTCTGTGTCAGCGCAGGCTAGGCCATCTCATCGTTTAAATATTTGAGCGGGACAGGTTTTTTGTTGTTTTTTTTTTTTATTTCTCCACTGTCCGTGTGTGGCACACGCGCTGCGGAATGGGGGCGTTTAACTACGATACAAATGTACGTGGCGGGTAGAAAATTGGCCGCGCAGGAGAGGCGGCCACCGTATGAAAAGCACCGAACTACTTTGCCGCCTGTTGGAGGGGGGGAAATAACATTTGAAGCGACCAGGGAAAATTTCATGCGTGCATAAAGAGACACCGACTCGTGGACCAGGCAAAATTAATGTTTTCGGATATGAACCTTGTCGTTTGCGGCGAGTTTTGGAGTATCTGCCCCACCCCCCTCCCTTCAGGCTGCGCCCCTGATGCATCGGCGAGGCGTGGAACCGACGAGCCTCCAATTAAAATCGAGAGGGGGGGGATCCAACGATTCTACGCGTGGCGTGTACGTGATTATTGTTTTATACGTGGCTGGGTGAGAGAGGAAGTGAGGTCGTACGCCAGGGTTTTGTGGGCGAGTAATGAGACGCTCTTAGGCGTTCGTTATTTCGGCGCGGTTCGGACGGAGTATTTTTTAGGGATTATTGTGGGGACTTTGTACGTCGGTGTGTGGAAGTTCGATACGCTTGCAGTTGATGCGTCTGGGGATGGCCAGGGTCGGGTGAATTTTGTTTCGAATAACGAACGAAGCAGAGTTTTATTCGTAATGAGGGAATAACGATTTTGCTCGGAGGAAAATTATTGATGTTAGTCGGTTAGATTTTATTCGTTTGTCGTCATTCGACAACGAGAAGTAACTATGATGACTGAGGGACCGAGAATCCTAAGGTTGGACTGATTTTAGTTTTGAAAGATAGGAAACTTTTCACATTTTTAAATAAGGCCGTTTATAGTCACGTACAGAAACCCTCTGAATAAATCGCTGGTTCCTTTATTTACTATGGATATTATGGTTTTAAAAGATAGGAAACCTTTCACATTTTTAAATAAGTAAGTTTGTAGTCACGTGCAGACATTCCCCTGCATAAATCGCTGGTTCTTCTATTCGGTAATACCACGTGAAGTGAAACACGAGGATAGGATCGTTCGTGACGAGTGTGCTGGATCACGTTCAATCCGGAGTAAGTATATTTGTTCCTCAGCCTTTCTATGGTTACACCTTTCGCACTTGTCACTACAGGATTTATCCACCGATCCCCTTCGCTCAAGGCATCGATTCGTTATCGATTCTTATATCCGCGAGGAGACCGTAGACGTCTGAGGATCTAGGGTAGGATTTGCTAAGTGTTCTCGTCGCGACAGCACTAGTAAACTGAAGATACGACAGCTCATTTATCTTTCTTTTCTTCTTTGTATTTTATTCCAATTTCTCTGGTTTTCTTGCAGAAATTCATAGTTTCCTGAATTATCATCGATTATTTTCTTGTTTTTCCTCAATACTGATGTCGCAAATAGTTCTCTTTAAGAAGTTCATGACATCAAAGTGTTCTTGACGTTTTCACGAATACAATAATAAATTCTGCTGAAAATTGTACCCCCTACGATATACTTTTATCCAATAACATATGTTAGTATCATCAGTAGTGTCGAAGATATTTATTTCGTTGTTATACTTTAGGTGCGTCATCCTGTATACAAAGTGATACAACTGAACAAAAGGTTATTATACATGTGAAAATAAGCCGAAAATGTAGAATAAAATTTGTTTATATCGTGCTTCGTTTCTGAGATGTTCGAAGTGAAACGTGTACTTGATATGCGTACAATTAACTAGAACTGGACTATCGAGTCTGATCATTACATCTGTTTCTACTTATGTTACATGAACTTTCAAATTCAAATATCTCAAGAACGAAGCATCGTACGAAAAAATTTTATTCCTAATTTTCAACTTACTTTTGCATGTACAGTTAATTTATATCCGGTTTACTACTTAGCCTGGCTCATTCTGTGTAATAATGTGAATATGTCGGATGCAATTCGTACGCTGTACTATTAAATGAGCGACACCCAACATGTACCTATTTCCGTCGAATCGATAACCATGAAAACCTTTTAAAACCATTTGAATTTATAAATCTACTCATTTCTTCATTTTCATTTTAGAATAAAAGTTCCGAAATATCTGACTAACATACGTTGTTGTAACCTTTTAATCTTCATTATAGTGCACTAACCAGTTTGACTGTTTTGATAGTTGTAGCGTTAAGACTGTCACGTGTCGTCACACTGAAAATTGATTATTCGTACCACAAAACGTCTCCTGAATATGATCCCGTAAAGGATTATGTTCCAATAGAGAGAAATCGGTGCACGTAGGTATGAGAAACGAGGACTCCAGACAATTTCAACCCCTCGGCGCATTATAGGCGGGTCCGGGAGCAATAAATACCGCTTTCAGTCTCGATCCTCCTTCAATCATGAATGGCTGCAGTATCATCCTTTCTAATCGAGCTAATATCGTAAACAGATTTGCCTGCGATCACGTGAAAGCACAGCGATAAGCCGGCCAGCCAGAAATCATGCTGATCGCGGAGACAAGATAATGAACGACTAATACGCACGGTCATTCCATGATACGAAATAATTAGTGGGGGATCGTGGAACCACCCTCCCCCCCATAGTTCGACTAAACCGATGGGAATCGCTGACGAGGCTTATGCGCGCTATGCCCTACGAATTTACACCTTATAGGTACGGTCATCGCGTCGATCGTCGATCGCGTAGCGGGAGCTCGTTGTTGGATCCGATATAGATTCTCTTGAACAAATATGCATTACTTTTTTCGACAATTTTCATTGAACCGAATGAATTAAAACAAATATGCTAAATTAATAAATAAGGAAATTCTGTTTTCGTGGAGATCGTAATGACGAATGCTTGCTTGAATTTAATATTTTAATATAATGATGTGTGATGGAAGAAAGACTGACATGAATTATAATTGCAATTAAATGTCGAATATTTGGAAAATGTTGAATTCTGATTTGATTATGATCGAATGTAGATAGTATTCGTATTGAAGTTTGGCAATGTGAAAATGTAAGAACTTAATACATGTGTACAGATTGAAATATATTTTTTCTTATTTTATTCATTGAATATATGTAGTATCGTATTTATGTGTAATAAATTTGACAGAATATACATATAGTGGGTATGGACATAAGGAAGTAGATCAATGTTCGATATTAAAGACCCTCAAGTGTTTGACTGTTCAATTCTGTTTAATTAATCCAATTACTACGGTCCCAGGAGTCACTTTATTGTTCGTAATTTACCAGAAGGAAAAAGAATTACTTGTGCATACATATGCACAGGGTGAATATAAAAGATTAAATATTCATAATAGTAAAGGAATATTAGTTTCATGCGATATGATTAATATTTATATCGACTGGAACGATAGTTGAGATTTTGCCATAAGTCTAACTTTATATTTGTTAATGATGTACCTATGATTTTCGTTTTCGTGGTTTCAAGAAGCGAAAAGCGGAATGACGGTACGATTAGCACCGTAAAAATCACCGAAATTAATCCTCAATAGTGTATATTTCCAATCGATTAATTTGAGTACCCTCTTCCACGGAATTTTCAGACTTTAACGAAATGTTTCACAACATTTGCTAACGCTTTCAAAGTATTTATTTCATGGACGACTTTGGTCAACATTCGGTGCCGTTCCGAGCATATTTTTTCTCTGTTCGAAATGGTAAGTTAATCCCGTGGCGAGGAATTCGATTCGATTTATTATGCAGTCTGAATTTTTTACCGGTCCATAAAAGCACGGGAATCGGTCGAGTTGAGCGCGAAGCGAAACAGCATTAACTGGAATCGATGATTTCGCCTTTCAATTACACGCCTCCTTTATCGCGGCCTTGCACGTGAATGGTCGCGCTTACGGGTCTTGCAAACGCCCGTGTCTAAGTTTCATGGAACACTATTCGACCAGAAATTCACACTCTTTCTACCAAAGATTTGACGGACGTCACTTGTTCGCAATTAAATTCGATCTATAGATCACAACGTCCATCACTGGCGACTGAAAATTGTAAATTACAGGAGTAGACATTTTCACTGCTAACAGCATTCGACCGGGAAAGTTGTTAACAAAAGTGCTACCAGCCTTGAATGAACTAAATTAAATTTTGGGAAGAAAAATTAATATATTGAATTAAACGGAAAGCTTTTTAGTTTTCTTTGCTATAGATGTAATGGAGTGTTTCAACTACAAATAAGTAGAACACGTTAAATCGTGGCGAGTATTCTTGTTTTTATACCAAGAAAATAACCGAAATAACCGAATACAGTAGTTTCCCATCGTACTTATCTCGTTGATCCGATATATACAGTGTCCCCCGTTCGAAAAGACGGCGGGAAGGGGAGAACAATGAGTAATCCAGGACTCCCTTGTCCTTCATTGTTTCGTCGAAGGATAAATAACGGCGGCACGACCGGGTGGCGCAGCTTTTAATTCAATTCCGGACAATGGTGAAAGAAACTCGGCCACTTCGAGTGGCACGGTGAAACGACCGGATCAAGGCTCGTTCCTCTCTCTCGCGGCGATCGTCTTTCAACAAGTTGGCGACCGTACGGAACCAGCATCCCTAGGCTGAAACACCCTCGGGTACTGGGAGTGGACTTCTCTTGTACAGAGCCTTGGATCGCGAGAGTTCACCATCCACCACCCATCGAGTGAATCGATCGTCAGGCTAACCGACGAGAATTTTCCGCCTGTTAATAATTCACCGTCGAAAGCGAGATCAGATTTAGGGATTGTTAGGGCTGGATTAAATCCGTGAAAGCGAGACTTGTGCGCCGCGGTTCACCCCGGGGCCAACTAGTCATTGCAGTTTCGAAGCACTCGGCGCCAACGTCGATTATTTTACCAGCGGAAGTTTCGATCGATTAACCACTCGTTGGGCCCGGTTCTGAATTTGATTTAAATCTCGCGATTTGGAATTGAGATGTCGTGGATTATGTTGGGTAGGAAATTGGAAACTTTGGATATTTTGTTGGGGATGTGCGGACGGAATGACTGTTGGATTCACGATTTTATTGTTTATTATTACGGATTATTTCATTGAAGAAAAATGGTAATATGTGCCTAAAGTTCCCGAGATGAAGTCAAAATAGTATGTTTTTCTGAACCGATGATGCTTTTTATCATCAAATATGAAATATAGTTTGTTTTTAAAGAGATATAGAAAAAATTACAATTAGAGAAGGGAAAACGTATCCATATAACGTATAGTTGTCCGTTTAAACTATCTCTAGAATTTCAGTAATTGCAAAATCAAAAATCTGAAATTCATCATTTTAACGGGTTCGCTAGTTCTAGGGTTAATTGTTCTTCTCGGGCAACGTCCGCCATTTCAATGATCAGGACCCACCAACTCCAATCAGCCAAATTCTCCGTGGCATCGCGTCAATCGCAAAGTTAGAGGTTAGTCTGATTAGTACAATGCTGGATCTCGATGATCGAAACTTCTCTCAGCGGTGTGCAACAATCATGAACGAGACCTGGGATCGGAAAGAGGTCGAAATCCATTCCCTTCAGGGCAAAACAACGGGACCGCAAACACGTCGCCCTGCGGTGTACGCGTTTCCTGTGTTCCCTCCCCCTGTTCCGTCGCGATGTCATGAACAAAACCCCATCCCTTCCTCTCCCCCACGTTCCCAGGACGGATTCCCGTGGCGCACGTTCCTGTAATTTCATTAGCAATTGAAATTCCTTCACGGGCTTACCAGCGGCAAGTTGCGTGCGAGCGATTTGTAGCGCGGTTATATACGCCGCTCGTGATTCGGCCCGGCTGTTTTCCGAATACTCGGCCTCCGTTTTCGGCGGCGACTCGTTAATATGGTAATACGGCCATCAAAACGGCATACAAATTCGCTCATGCTACTTTTCGGCCGTGAGTCAAATTGACCAGGCTCGTTTGGAACACGGTAACCCCGTAACCGCTGATATCCTGGACGTTAATGCCCCGCGGAACATGATACAGTTTGGCGTTATCGTTACATCGGGGAAAGTAATATTATCTGCAGAACGGATCTCTTGCGTCTTCAATTGTTCGTGTCTGGTTTCAGTTTAACGTCCTTATTTGATCGAAGTATAAAACGGAGGGTTGGCTTATCGTAAGGTTATACGAAGGAAAATTGATCCCAGTTTTGTGTCCTATCTGTCTTGCTCGCTGGAGGCATTACCGTGTCTTCCGTTTCCTTTGGACCGGTTTCGTGACGTTTATGAAATGGTATTTGTGAATGCCAGTAGGTCACTTACGTTAGGAAATTGGAAGATACTATCGGCTAATTGCATACTGTGAATATGTACAGACCACAGGTAAATACCTTTGAATTTGAACACTTGGTGGAATTATGTAAAAGATCACTGTGATAGTGGATATGGTAGGAGAAACAACACTTTATTGAAGTCAATTTATTAAAGATACATTAAGAATAAATGAACAGAAGAAATAACAAAGAATTTACGAAAGAAATAGACAGTTGCAACGTGTTTTAAAGAAAAACACTGTCGAAGATATTGAGACGTATATACTTTGAACTGGTTCTTAGGTATACTCTTAAAATTTTTCTATGGAAACTTACGGATATTTTGCGTGATCACATATACAACAGTTAATTTTTTTTATGAAACATTGAAACTGTCTATTTCTTTGGAAACGACCATGTATATTGCCGAACCAGTAAACTGAGTCGAAGCGTGTAAACGTTTGCAAGAATGTGGAACTCTATTCTATTTTTATTGTTACTTCCTAATGAATTGAGGTAAACCCACATGTCAAGGACCTTTTTGGTTCAGAATGACCTGCCAGATATGACATACAACTTTGTCGGTTTCCTTACAGAGTACTCTATATATCAAAGTTCACCAGTTCCAGGCGAAGCCTGGAAAAAATTTCTGAAAGGCTAAATCATCGGATTGGAACATTTAACCAAAGATCTCTCTTTCTCTTAACTCCCATGGTGATACCAATCTGTTCAGCCGGTAGTGTATATCCAGTACAGTATATGTATGTGCCAGTATCTGCATCGAAACGTGTTCGGCAGCGATCGAAATGGAAAGTTCACGTATCGGGACGGTGTTGGCGTTGGAATCGTTCGGACGCGTGGGAAAAATCAGTGCCTGACGATGGACGGTGTTTAATTGGAGCGCAGAATTTTATTATTTCGTCGGACAAGTAATTGCAATAAAATTAATTCGCGTACCCGGTTCGGGGGAGTGAGCGGAACGTGCGCGCACAGGCCATTAAACACGCGCGCGTCGGAAGCGACGCAACAGCAAAACCAGTGCTGCCAGCGTCGCGTCGCCAGCGCAGGACGAGAGTCATCCCCGTTCATCCCGGAGGCTGGAGAAGCCGTTGCTAATGGAGTACAACGAATTACTACTAATTAACAGTGGGGCCGCGTGCCGGCGGCCGGGTGACTGTGCGTCACGCGACAAATCCAGGGATTTCCCTTCGGCCCCGCAACAACCAAGAAGTCCTGCCGGCATAATTAGAGTAATGTAGTCGTAGCCACTGATGGGATTGAGCATTAAACGCCCGTAACGCGAACTCGCGCACTTATCACGCAAGCTACACGCGAGGTGGCTTGGTTAAATCCCGGTCCGTGATCTTCTGTCCGTGGCACGGAACTGTCGGGGGTTTTAATTCTGGAGAAATGAAAAAAAAGTTAAGGTTTACTTTCGATCTATTCATTGTTTTCCTTTTAAGTACTGGTTGAGGTAGTGGTTATTTGGAAGTGGTTGTCGAATCCTGAATGCATTCGATCCTTTGATAAATATGGATACTGAAAAATAGAAGCACTATAGTAGCTATTTATACATACATAATATTTATTATTTTGTTTTTCTTAACACTTTGATAAACTGAAGTGTTGCAGTAGCTATAAGTACAGGGTAGATGCTGGAACTGATTGTGAGATGAAACAAAGAGGGTGTTTCTGAAATGGTGGTACAATCTGAAATAATGTAATTCTACAAGCAAAAGTAAGTCGAAAATGTAGAATAATATTTTTTCATACGATGCTTCGTTTTCGAGAAAATTGAATTTCATTGCGTGCCATTGAATAGAATTTTGCTAATGCGTCTGTTCATTGCATTCTGATTCTACTTACTGTCAGTATGAATACGTACGAGTTAGATGATTTTTGAAAATTGATTACCTTGGAAACGAAGCATCGTATAAAAGAACGTTATACCATATTTTTTACTTATTTTTCCACGTAGAATCGCATTATTTCCGAATTTACCATCATTTCGGAAACATTCTGTATAGCACTGATTTTGATCAAAGGTTTATTTCGAGGAAAGGTAAATGATTGTAGTAATAAGAAAGGAAAACACGATATGTTGTGGAGATAGTGCATTTTATGATGATACTCATGTATTGTAAGGACTCTAGTACACACAACGTGTAAGAGGGAGCGCTATCTGTTTCGAACTTTCTTCCTTTTTCTGTAGTTTCTCTCCGCGAAGAATGTTTCTTTGTAAGTTCGTGATAAAGGCTTGGCTTTTTTCGGGTCATCACGTGCACCTTAAGAAGCAGTTGTTCTTAAAATACTAGTCGTAAGGGAAGGTTATCGCTCTCGTAAAAGCACTTTTTAAGCCTGTCTTTAAGACATGAAACTGGTTCTAAAGTATAATCTAGATAGACAAGCACGTAACCGACTGAACAGAGTTGTTAGTAGTTTCTGTACCTCTTCGAAAACTGCGATGCTTCTATAAGAGCAGGTATTAAATATTTCTTATTTCAGATAAGAATAGAATATTATTAGTTAGATCAGTAACCGCTAACATAACCATTTCTTGGTCTACTCTCAGAACTCCTCAGATTCCACAAACTAGATATTGGGAGGGGGGTGGGGGGTAGGATATCTTTTACTCCATTTAAGGTGCCCTATCACTTTTTAAAATATTAAAATTCATGCGTGGGGTGCATTGGCGTAGGTAGGGGGCAGGAGACGGCACTTGCCCTACCCTAGAAGAAAACAATTAAATTGCCACCCTGCCCCCAAGACCGATAACCTGGTTACGCTCATGATTGGATGTTAACCTATTAGTAGTAGAATTCACAGTTATGTAAAAAATTATCTCAATTCTTCTCGATTAAGAAACGAACGTAACAGATAACATAAAGTATTATTATAACGAACAAATAATTACACTATAAAGATCCATCAGAATCGACTCACTTATTCCAACAAGATGACGTCTTCCTTAATCCCACCTTCGTAAAAATTCATACACCCGAAAAGAAACGCGACGGAGAACTATATTTATTATTCAACAATCCAATTCCACTCTCCAAGGTACACACGTAGATCTCACTCAGAAAGTAACTAGTCACGAGCACACCGCGACAAACATTCCCAAGACGCCACCCAAAAGACCTTCCACCAAACAACAGAAAGAATTCCACGCGAGCCTCGCCTGGAATTCTCCCTCTGGCTGTCGGAGCACGACGGTCGCACCGGTCCTGAAATTATTCGTAATCTTCGCAAAGACAAGGTACAGTGAGGGGGGGGGGTGAGGTGCGCAGAGGGGAGCAAGGGGATCCTCAACGTTCATGACACAAGGGGGACAGGGGGGCACGGGCAGGGAGAAAGTTTCGCGATGACGATCGGCGCCGGAAAGTAGAGACCGCGTTCAAACCCCTCCCCGGTTGCAACCCCAGCAACCTGCACGCTCGAACAATGGAAACAATACATTGAAATGAGAAAGTTGGTTTGCATTGTCGGACAAGCGCGCGCGCACTCGCTGACGGAGGGGACGTTGGCGCGCGCCCGTCTGTCTGTCTGTCTGTCTTCATACCGGCTCGTTCTCTTTTCCGCGCGGCAGTTTTTCCCTTGACGTCTCTCCGCCTTTTACCCCTTTGTCTCTGTGGGACCGCGTACGTGTGCTTGATTCCGTCCCAACATCCCTTCGTTCCTACCCCCACCGTCCTGGGTGCCTCATCCTCCACGGTTTTTTCCTCTTGCGAAGAGACAGCAGCCTCCCTCCCCTCCCCCTGCCTCGTTTCCCATCGCCCGGTTGAAAGAAAGGATTGTAAACCGTCGGATGAGCCGCGGATTCCGGAATGGGGACTGCTCCATTCGACGGTTTTTCTCTCGGTTTCGCGCGGCCGAGCAAGCGAGCAAGCGAGCAGTGAAAGCCTAAGCCCGAGGAAGCGCGCGCGTCAGCAATTAGTCGGAGGGATATCCGTTTCCCCAACGGCGAGTTTTAATAAGTTAATCGGGTCGAATCTGTCCCACCACCAACCGTCTGATCCACGTTGTCCGTCTATGCATAGTCAGAGGAGTGGTGATCGTGGAGGTTTTTTTTAAGATGTTTTCGACATTGACGGAATTCAAGCGGTGATACTGGGTTTCAGACAATGCCCGTCCCGGGACACAATGCCGCGGCGATACAATAACCGTGTGTATCTTTTTTCCCCTCTTTCGTACGGTGAATGAACACTTTCGGGTTTCGAGTGGTCCTATTCATCGGCCCTCTGCTCGTGTTCGTTAAGTTAACGATACGCTCTGGACATTATTCCGGATCGTTCGGGACGGTTTTCCGGTTAGGAGACTTGGAATTATGCGTGGGGATTCTTTTTTGGGTCGCGCTGCACAGGGAGAGATAAATTCTAAAGGGATATTGTAAATCAGGCGGGTGAATTGTATTTTTTTTTTGGTGTGTTGCGGCGGGTTGATAAAGGTGGGAATGCTTTTTTCGGAAAATTGCGAGAATGGCTGGTTTGTTTTATACGTTTGGACGGTTTGGTGACGGATAGGTTGTGCGAGTTGTGCCTGATTTTTTGTGTTCCTTTGTTAAATGTCGTTTTGAGGTAACAACCGGAGGGTTGATTGAGGGGACTGTTCCTATTTTTGGAATTTTTTCTTTCTGAAATATTCAACGGTATGTTACGTTGCTATATTATTAAGCTGATTTAGTTCAATTTCGAAATGCAAGTTGTGTGCTGGATGTGATGGATCTTCAGCGATCGAGTGGATAAATATGGATAGTATTCCATTCAAATAAGAACGTTTACAAGTCATAAAAGAGAATACATAAATACAATGTATATGTATCATGTTTTCGCTTACGTCAATAAGTTTCTAAAATTCGTCCAAATCATGAAGTTTCGAAACATACTCAAAAATACAACCGGAAAAAATGCAAACAGCAAAAATGTCTGTCTTCCAGACACACTGCCACAGCGCGC
Organism: Dufourea novaeangliae; assembly: GCF_001272555.1. Classification (NCBI taxonomy): domain Eukaryota; kingdom Metazoa; phylum Arthropoda; class Insecta; order Hymenoptera; family Halictidae; genus Dufourea; species Dufourea novaeangliae. Next base: position 3,895,241 of record NW_015373891.1, on the reverse strand, counting down.
ATAAAAATTTCAACGATCGAAAAACATCCGACCAAAAAAAGATTTCATCCGCTATTCAGTTTCCGAGCCAGTCTTACTCACCGTATCCAGCCAGCCAGGCGTCCCGCCAAATTCGTTCAAAATTCACGAGTGCGCGACTATTCCCCAAAATCCTCGCGGCACGGTGAACCGTCCCGCGATTACGGAAATTTACGCGACGCGATAGCGACGTTAAAAAAAAAAAAGGAAAAAGGACACACAAATCTCTGCACCCAGCGATCTATTATATTTCACCGGTGCATTATTCAGCTCTCTCAAATTAATCTTTAATTCCATTCCGTCGCGAAACGCGCTTCTAACGGGTTGCCCCGCGTTTCTATGAACCCTGTGTTCCGCTCGACAGATACACGAGAACGATAGGAAGAAAGTCACGGACGAAAAGAGAGGGAGAGGAGGCCTATCCAGAAAAGTGGCACGAAAACTTTGATCACGAGCCATTAATAACGCGGCGCTCCTCGCGTGAATCGCGCAGCCAGACCTAAAAGGTCGGAAGCGGAGTGGTCATTCGAGCACGCTTAAAGAAGAATCTCGAAGAAGAGGGGCTGGTCGTTAGAGACCTCACTGGCGAGATGAGAGGGGAGACTGGTTGGGGTTAGGGGGGATGGGGACGGTTGGTAGTTTCCAAGGGATGTTGACGGAAAGCATTACGCAGATGGTCGATGGACGGTTCTGTGTGTCTCCTGTCTCTCGAACAGCCAACAGAGAAACAGAAGTGTACAGCTTCAGAGGCTCTCCCGATGACGTCGAGGGTTGACTAAGGTTAGGCCACTCGGCGTATCGCGTACAACTCCGGGGGTGGCGAACGCACAAACATTCACATGCGTGCCTGAGAGTGTACGACGGGGACGGCCGTCTGCGTGGTCTTCGTCCCTTTCTCCCACTCCAACCCCAGCCACCCCCCCTCACTCCACTGTTGCAGCCGCATCGCTGAGTACATCCGAAGAGGGAGAGTCGTCGAGTATCACGGCAGAGAGGGTAGCGCTCGGTCGCAGCCGTGGAAGGATGGAGCGAGCAGGAGGAATGAGGATGGGTGGGATGGTTGGCAGACCCCCTTGTTCATTCTGTCCTCCTCCTCCAGTCCATTGTTTAGTTATTCTGATGAGCCAGTGCATTTGAAATACACTCGAACGGGCCATTATATCGGGGAACACATCGCTTCCTTTCGCGGGATCGGTCGCGTACCGCGATCCACCGTCGTCTTCCGAATGACAGGCCCGGTTCTGGACATTTTGATAGGAGGCGGGCGCACCTCCTGTTAATTGGACGCAACCGCGGAGATAAATCGGAAGCGTGCGCGCCCTCTCGAGCTCGCACGTGTACCGCTCGAATGGGGCGCGTCTCGTGCCACTTGAAACGAGAGGGCACGTTGATTCTTCACCGTAAACGATTGCGGACGTACAAAGGAAATATAGAAAAATCACGAGGTACCGTCAAACAGTGCGAGAGAGAGGGAGAGAGAGAGAGAGAGAGAGAGAGAGAGAGAGAGAGAGAAGAGAGAGTGAAAGACCAAAGAAAGAGGTTCCTCTGTGCCGGGCTTCGATAGTTCCGCTCGTTCCACGATAATAATGCGGTCGATGGGCAGCTACGAACGTTCTGATTTTTTCTCCCCCTCTCTGAGTCCGTTTTTTGTTCAGTTCTCATTCCGGGGTAAAAGCCGAACCCGTTGGTGAATAGGTGGGGCACGGTGGAAACGAGTTTTATTCGATCAAAAGCGTGTTTTCTCTCGTTAGTGCGCGATTATACGCCGCCGTATGAAACTAAAAACTGCCTATCTACCCCGTGCCCAGCCGTGTTCCTCCATACAAAAATGGAATCACCGGGATTCTCGATTTTTTCCCGTCGATGTTAAACCGTATTACAATCCGTGTGAGTTTTAACGAAATAAAAAAAAAACGAATGTGGAGGAGCAACGGAAATTCCTCGTAAACATCGATTACAATGCCCACCAGCCGGACAGTCCCGTTATTTTCAATTTTCTTGCCGGGGGATAACGACCATCCTCCATATCGCTAGCTATCGTTACCCTTGGTTGAGGACTCTAACCAGTTAGACGTGTTTTTCGAGACCAGAACTGTTCCGAGACGTTCTAATTGAATGTCGAATCGACGTCGAAGAAACGCCGCGAGTGGAGAGGAACGAAGTGAACAGAGGTGGGTTCGACGTGCGTTTCACGTTATCGGAAATTAAGTTACCTTTGTAATGCGAAATGGATTCTCGACCTGGAGAAAATTTAAAATTACGTTCTCGGCCAGGTATGCTCTTGCTCCTTCGGGGAAAAATTGTTGCTGGTATAGCGGCAGGGTTATGTAGGTCATAAGGTATTACCGTTGGCGCGGAAGGAGAATATTTCTGGAGAAAGAAACGTAGGATAGAGGAATCTCGGAGGAGAATATGGCCGCTGGTTCTTCCTTGCAATAATACACCCCTCAGGTGGTGGATGCTGGAATCTCCTTTTTCGGTGGGACGGGATGCTAGGATCACTGTCGAGATCGTGGGTCACGGTTCTAAGTGCATCTCGGTGGCAATCCTGCCGGAAAGGAGAAATTTCCTCTCTCTTTATCTCTCTCTAGACCAGGGGTGGACAAGTTCGATGATAAGAGTCACATATCTATAATACTTTTCGTACATTTTTTCACGAGGTACATCAATAAATTTTTTTAATATTGTTACATACTATCCTACTATATAGACGATTAATATAAAAGTTTAGGAAAAATGGCAATGAAATCTAAGGGTTCGTATCATCGTTGCGTATCAATATGTCGCGGTGACTTCTTTTTTTTTTGTCTTCAGCATATAATGTATAAAACTGTAGGAGGCCGCTGCTAATTCAAGAGGTGAACTCATTGTAGTCACAGAAGGAACTGACAGTCTATTGTTCGTGACAGGTCGTATTCTCCGTTTTGGTACGGACGCGTAAGCAACGGTGATACGCCACGGTGATACGCAATAATGATACGATACAATGATACGCAACGGTGATACGATACGTAACAAATGGATATGCACCTTAATATTGTCTCAGGAGCCGCACAGAGTAGATTTGAGAGACGTGGTTTGCCCACCGTTGCTCTAGACTATCCGTAAAAATTCTTGGTTATTCGTGAGGTTCGCATTTCTCGCGAAAAGAAATCGCGTCTTGGACGTGGTATAAGTCCGACAGAGACTTCCGTCGTCGACAGGGAAGTTAATTAATGTGGACTTCATGTTCACGAAAATACGGGGAACGAAAAGAAGCTGCCGCGGAGGAAGAATTCCGGGAGAAGTATTCGCGTGATTCAACGGAGCGTCGATTCTACCACCGTGAAATCTTGACTCGTCTCCCTGAGAAATTCCAGTTTTCCATCCCCAACCGGTGTTTCTGGCGACAGTGATTCTGGCTTTAGTTTTATCCTTTCAAGACGCATTTGTTTTTAACGACGAACTCAATACTATGATATTACGGTCTATAATACACTCGAGTATGAAAACAATAAGAGGTCAAGCATAGTTTTGAAAATGAGATATACGGGGTGATCGATAACTGTTGGTAAAAAAAAATGTTACCCGCAGAAATAAGTCGGAAATATACAATAAATCATTCATTCTATAAATTTCATTTCTAAAGATGAATAATCGAATTTAGGAGCAATATATCCCAGCAAGCATTGTAAAAGTAACCTCAGGGCGCATTGTCCCGGCAGTCTCGAAAGGGTTAACCCGGTGGCGATTTGGAATCGAAACGATTCCCTCGATCCTTTGCTAGTTCAGACGGTCTCGAACTTTCACGTGAACAGGTCCCGTCCATCGGACATTAACTAAAATGTTAGCGGACGACGCGAGAAACTAGGTTGATCGCGCGCGGGGCGGTATTCGTCGCACGTTCTCCTCCGAGTATTCTCTCTGTACTTCCGTTGGGCCAGCTTCCAGATGGGCAACGTCGAACGGAATGCGGAATACACCCGTGCGCGGGCAGGGTACGCGGCACTCCTACTTAAATCAACATAACTCGGGTGATGAATGGTTAACTGGGTTCAGAAGGGGGGTGGCGGCGGGGGACGCAATGCGCTCCATTTATGGAAGCTATTACGGCCGAATTTCAGCGTTAAATGTGTGATTTATGGCCGGCCGTATTATCTTCGTTCATGTCCCGTCGACGATACACCGGCCACCACCCACCGTATCCTCCTCCTGGCCCCCCAGGCGTCGTGCGTCCCTCCTGCGTCAACGGTGAACGTGCTCGCGCACCAGCCAGCCATCACGGCTTCTGTTCCTGCAAAATTACTTTGAAACTCTGCGAAGCCAGGCGAAAAAATTCATCAACCCGGTGTACGCGGGCTGCGACCATGATTAATGCCCTTCTAACTGCCGATTGAAATGGTAAGGAAAATTTATTTTCCCTACCGGATCGGGACGCGTTTCCCCGCTGGAAACTGTTTCCGCCGCTGGATTTACGGGCCAGGCTGCTGATCGTGTTTCATTAAAAGTCATCGAAAGTCCATTCGACTTCTTGTATGGTGATCGCTATTTTTTTGGGGGGTGGGGGCAACACTACTTTTTATCCTCTTTTGGATGGAATTACGATTACTAGATGGCCTACCGTTTATGGTGGGGTGTAATACTAGCGTTCGATGGAATTGAACTTTTAGTCTGAAATGTTACTATGGTAGCGGATTCTCAGACGTTAGGTGTTGAATGGAATCGAATAAAATCTGGGGGTATGGATTGCAGGTTGTGTAGTTGCAGACGGACGCTTTTGACAGTCAGAGAAAATCAGGCTACAAGATTAATAATATGTATCATTTTGCATATATATAGCAATAGTTACGAATAAAATTTATTCGACGTGTAAAATGCATATTATCAATCTTATGTGATGGTCAACATGTGTAAACAGGAGCAGAGGCTAAAACAGTAAAAATGACAACACAAAAAGATGGTCATCGAAGAATTCTGGGTGGGATAAACGCAAAGACTTAGTTTCCACCTTGCACTGGGTGACCAAATTATTAGTGCCACGGTACGAGAAATATGTTCTTTGTGTTTGTGTAGAAAGGAAATTGCAGATGCACGTAGAATGATTAACTACATTTTTTTTACGAATGGAGTTAGAATAGTTAAGACTTCTAACTATGTGTCATCGTGACGACATTCTAAATAACCTAGGATTATAAACGGTAAATTCCAAACATTCCAGGCACCCCAGAATTCACGGACCCGTTTATGACGAGATGTGCCCGGTTTGTGTTTCAGGCAGCGACGCCTCGTACGAGATGCAGGGGCCGAGCTTCGTGTCGGAGCCGGCTACGCGAATCGAGTTCACGAACGTGAACGGTGGCCGTGTGGACTGTATAGTAAGAGGAAATCCGGCGCCCACCGTCGACTGGCTGGCAGCGGACGGCGGGAGCATAACGAGTATCCCTGGAATCAGACACGTCCTTGGCAACGGAACGATCCACTTTCCCGGTTTCGAGGCCGAGGTGTTCCGGCAGGACGTCCACTGGGCCATTTATAAGTGTTCCGCTGTGAACAGCGTCGGCGCCATCGTTAGCAGAGACGTCACTGTCAGAGCAGGCACGCCAACGCGAAACTTCTTGCTCGTTATCTGCATTATGTTGTCTCCTCCACTCTGCTGATAGGAACACTTCACAACCCCCGGGCGGAATAACGTGTTGTTTTGATCGATGGTTCCCGTCGATATGGAAATAACGTGTAATATACCGTTTCCACGATCGTTCGGGACACGGGGCTCACGTTTAGAGAGCACAAGCTCGACAGCTGGCGGAGGCGAGATCCCTCTTCTAGAGGGTTTACATTAAACATCGGTAGCCGCGGGGCTTCAGGAGCTACGAGTTTCTTCTTAGACGGAATAATTTATCCCCCATCACCCGGTCCACGAGATGGTACGTCTTCGACGATATGAAATATTTATTTCTATCCAGTCCGCGATTGGCTTCGTGGCCCGCAGGTGACCCTGCTGCACCTATGGGCGACGCCCCTCTGTTCACCTCCTACCCCTATGTGCAGACCTACATCGTCGGAGGAGCGGAAGGTAATTCATAGTTTGTCGATAGTTTGTCGACAGAACCGTGTTCTTTCTTTCGTGTCGTGGGACCGTCGTCTTCGGCGGTGGTCCGAGAATCGATCGACGGAATTATTCAAATACTTTCCAGTCAGAGCGTTCGATCGTTGGAACGTCGTCTTATCAGTCAGCTCGTGTTCAACGACGTCGTAGCCGGGATAACGGATAAGCTCGTTCGCCTCGCAACGAGCATTCACGGTCGCGTTGTTTCTTACTGTTTTATCGGGAGACCCGCGGGTAGGTGGCCGTCAAAAACCGGGCTCGGTGACAAGATCCATGGAGGGGTTTGGAGGAGAGATACGAAGCCAACGGGCGGATAGATGGGGACGGAGAAGGCTCCCGGTGTCTCCGCGAGGCGCCTTAAAAATAGAGCTTCCCACGGGTCAACGAACCGGAAGATATCTTATCGACCTAATATGCCCCGTAAATCATCGTCGCGTGAACGCAGCACCGAACCTTTTCAGATTCATGCTCGCTACCCACCTCTGCCGCGTCAGCTTCTGCCCTCTTCCTCCCGTCTATCGTGGCCTCCTTTTTGCTCGATCTGCGCCTCCCCACCTTACGGAACGACTGGCGTCGCTGATTCTGTCCTTTTCCCGTGGCGAGAAAAGCGTCGCCTTCGAACGGATACATGCACCATCACTCCGAGAAAAACGGATATGATTACGTGCGCGTGCCTCCGCGTAAGCTTGCCTATGCATTTGGCTGGTGGTTCGTTGCTGACTGAGCCGGATACGCGAATCGAATAACAATAATGCAGGCTACAGTTTCGGTTGTTCAGGATACTCACACCAGCGATCTCGAACAATGATTGAGAGAACACGTACGCCTCGTATGTTCGTTGGACACGTTGCATTCTCTTTTTGTTACACTCGAGGAGATTTTATGTAGGGCTCCGGCCAATTCGAGCTGGGTTGTTCGACCGTAGTTTCCGTTTCCGCTATCGGCTGCCCACCGAATCACTCGGGAAATAAGGGTAACTTGGTTGATAAAGGGGATCGCATCGGAAGGGAGGCCCTGTTTAAGGATTACCCTCCGTGGGTGTTTCAAGTGTGTCAATCGAGGAGGATTCGTTGGGGTGTTTAATCAGAGTGTTAATTTTGAACGGATTGTGTCCCGTTTCGGTTAATTCAGGAAATCGAGAGAGTTGTAACACTGGGGAAGGTGTTATATTTTGACGGGTGGTGTTTTATGAGTGGATGGTTTATGGGAAATTCTTTCGTATTGAGGTGGACACTTGGACTTGAGGAGACTCCAGGAGATGATGGTTTAGTAAAGATTGACGTTACTTTGACCATGTTAATAGGTGTTAATGATACTTTTTGGAGGTTTAAGGGAGACGTTCACCCGAAAATCAACTGCCAGAGTTTTCATAAAAATTCAGAAATAAGAGCAGTTTATCCGCTAATTAATTTCACGAACGTCCGTGGCTAACCCAGACCTCGTCCACCACGAATATATCTGACAAAATTCCCAGTTCGGAGAAGTTGAAGCTCAATCGTTTCAACTACGGGCGAGCTTCTTTAACGCTTCCCAGCCTCATCCGGAACGAGAACCACCTGTCTTTGTGCAGGTATCTTAATCCACTCCGCGTTCAGTTTCGTTCCCCCTTTAACGAACTATTTAAAGTACGTCCATTCCGTGACCAAAGAAGTTAATTAAGGTCCTCGAAGACGGAAATTGCGTCCCGGCTAGTTGGAACGTGGAGAGGGTTGCGCGCGGGTGTCCTCGATAATAAAGTAAAAATTACTTCTCTGTCCTTTGTACCGTTTTCGCGACCAGCATTGTTAATCTTTCCAGGGAGACGTTCCCCCGGGGTTGTTTCCCTGAAGACAATGATGGATTCTTCGTCGGGTTTCTGGAGGCGAGACGACCGAATATCCTCGTAAAAACTTGTCCACAGACGAACGGGTCTGCGTCCCGTTGACGAAACACATCGCGTTTAATACATTCGAGTTTTCCCACGGTGGTATACGACGACTCGAAGAAGCCGGTGGAAGTTTAACGACGTTTGTGCAAAAACAACGGGGGTTGCCCCTTATTGTCGGAGGGCTTTCATGTCGCGAATACGCCGGAGCTTTTCGAGCCCGGTCGCAATACGCTCGGGCCGATTTCACTAAGACGTTTGTTTTCTTCTGTTTACACCGCACAATGTAGCCGGGGAGTTATTCTTCCTGTAAATTTCGTTGTTTCGGTTTAATTTCGTGCCGCCAACGTCGCCGACGTAGACGAAGTAATGAGAAATCTTAACGACCGCTGCGAGCGCTCGCGTAAATAAAGCGCGCGCATTCTCCCTGGTAATGTTTCTCCGTATCGTTGGAAATTTCATTGTTTCGATCCCGTTGCCTTCGAGGTGCACCGATCAACCGCCACATACACTGTGAGGGACAAAGGGGTTTGCGCAATTAAAATGTGGTCGTAAAGAGAGCTACGGTTTGTGTATCACTGATCATAGGTAACTATTTGGATTTGTGTATTATGCAATAAGCTTTTCTCCTGTTTAAACGTAGAGTACAGTAAATCGTCGATGAGTGTTCGAAGGTTCTTCGGTACTAGAGTGTTCAGACATCATACCCAACACTGAGGGATTCCTCATGGAACCAGTCAAGCGCCTAGTGATGGGGATGACGTCTGAAGATACAGTGCCAAGGAGCTTTTGAACATTCATCGATGATTTACTGTATACAGTGTGTTCGAGTAGTGGTGGTTAGAAACATTAATGGGTGATTCTACGACTAATTCTATATTTTTCCATATTATTCTATTCTAAAACGAAAATCAAGAATAACGTAATTGGGGGCTTTGCTATTGAGTTATTAATTGTCGATTATTCACGGGCTCGGTCGATGACCTTCACTGTCGTAGCCACCTGGAAAGAATCTCTTACCTCGTGGCCGAAATGGTGACATACGTCTCCAGGCGATATAGCAATACTTTCTTGAAATATTTTCTACGAACTTAGGATTAATCATTCAAGACTAACATTAAACCTGTTTGCTTGCTAAAATGAATAAGGACAAAACGAGAGATATAGTCACAAGCTATTTAAAACTATATAAAATAAAATAGTAAGAGTAGTAATAGAAGAATTAAAAAGAATATCAAAGGTAATAGAAATGACAGACGAAGTGGTACAGAAAATGACTGGTACAACTAGGTAGATAAGCTTCTACATTTTTGAAGATGTTAAGAACGTGATTGAAAAAGAAAGCATATCGTGTTAATAAATGAATATTAAATGCACATAGTTTAATAGCAGCGACAGTTCTCAACGATCCCGACAAAGAATAACGATCGTATAAATTACCTCAAAGCGATGCGTCGAAACGTTTCACAGAGCCAGAAGGATTAAGGAACATCGTGTTCTTTGTGCACCAGAAACGAAACGAACGCCCGACAATTTTTCCAACAATTTCCCTCGCACGTCCCTCGTCGATACTCGAAGAACCGACGCGTTCCTCTCAATTATGCAATTACGCGCAGGCCTCGGTTGATTCAACAACAGGCCGCGATTGGCAATTGAAATGATCGTTTCCCGAGGCACGAACCGACCCGGTCTCAGAACGAATCGTTTGAATAAGTATACGCGCGGAGAGGCCGGGGGATCGCGAATTCATGAAACTCGAGAAGGATGTGTTCGTGTTTTGTCGACTCGCAAACACTTCTAACTGTTGGACGCGAAACAGCTGCGGAATTTCCGCTTGCCTGCTCACCACGCGACAACGTTTAATCGTACACGAAACAAGACGTTTAAAGTGATTTTATTATCATATTCGCGCGCTAAAGCATTTCCGTCGGAAAATGAAATAACGGAGGAGGTATTTCAGGTTGCTTAGAAGATAGCAAGCGGAAAGAATGCGGGTCTGATTGGTTATGACTCCAAGGGCCCGTCTTCATTAACACAATCGTAGAGATAGGACACACGTATTTTCATCATTGGCCGAAACTGTAACATACACAATCGGATTATATAAGAGCCTGTGATGAAGAGAGTGGACGAGACACATGGGGATCAAGTGGGATAGAGTGATAACAGGATCGATCGACCAACTTCAAAGTAATGCTGCCGTGTCTTAGAGTGTTAGAGACTCGGTTTCGATGTGTTCCATTCAATCTTCATCACGGTGAAAATAAATGTTATATGGTTCGATTGTGTACGTCACTATTTCTACCAATAATAAAAATACGAGTGATCCATGTCTACAATTCGTTTGGAGAAAGTGGGCTTATGGGGATACAGTGAATCCTCGATGAGTGTTCAAAGGCTCGTCGGCACTGAATATTAAATATTTTATAAACTGGTGACCATATGCGGTTAAAACAAAAATTATTGGCTTGAGAATTCCAAGCTGTATCATTGTATAACCAATTCGGACTCACATTCTTTCTGCGGGGCAACATCTCAGCTCTGTATAATACTCCATCTCAGCAACGCATAGTAACACGGTTTTTTCTTCGCCGCGATACGGCTAGAAGGGAATAATTATTTTTAATTGAAAGCAAACGCCGTTGTTCTTTGCCATCGGTCCGGCTTATTTCCGTGCTCGTTGCCACGGGTGACGAATTTCGTGAATCGCCGCGGCGCGAACCGGTGCGTTATGCCTCCCCGCCCCCTTTTTCTTGTCGTTCGAGCGTTTTCGAAACTTTCGACCGTTAGAACCGAAATCCGCTGAAAGTTCCGTGGGAATAATTAGTCGGCGCTTGTGAGTGTCTCGGGCAGGTCGATGGTTTGCACGGAGCTCTCGTTTCGCAATGTTCTGGTGTACTCGAAACGGTGTTGCTCTTTTTTGAAACTCGGAAATTCGATGCTATGTTGGGTAGGAATTTTACGGTGTTTTATTTTTGTAATCTTTTTCGGTGATAAAAATAAATTTTCAGGGAGCGTGGAGCAATAGTAGATGTGGTGGTTATATATTAGATATTTCATATTTATAATAGGGTGCGGAATTACTTAATATTGAATACCAAATACTTGATACCGATCAATTGATTTGCCTGATCGCGACGCGCAGTTTCTACTTGCTATACTTGGACCCTTGAAGACATTAAGTCGATTTTTTTGTGAAATCATGTTTGCAATTTGTTGTTTAAAACTTTTACAAGGTTTTTGTCTAAACCTCTAAACATTTCAAGAATATATTTATTGAGTTGCTTTTTATTGACCATGCTTAGTGATATTAGCATATACACATGCTTTCAAGGGCTCAATTATGGAGATCATTGTGATCAGATTTTCATCAATATTGTCATTTAGATGGTGATAGACCATTTATTTCCCACCACTTTAATATACAGATTAATACAAGTAGATGAACCGAGTAATGGTCAGACAAACAAGTCAGGCAATACTAAAGTGCGTATGTCAGAAGACCTTTCACATCAAATACAATCTACAAAGTTCATCAATCTTCGATTAGAATTATCATTTGTCAGGTTATACTATCCATCCAAAACTATCCAGTATATTTTCAGAGACGGCATTTCCATAGCCATTTTGCAGTCTTTTCAAATGATTCATATGTTCCTAGCATTATGATCTTATCCTAACACTTATTGCTGCCGGGAACGTAGTCTCAAAGAATCATCTAGAGTCACCATACGACCGCACACGATGTCCAGAAAAATCAGAAACAGATCATTTTCCCGTCGCAATCAATCCCAACTCGACCGATTTTCTTTCCCGAGACAGACAGGAACCGACAACCAAGATACGAATCGCAGCGTAGAGGCGCGTCTAGGGAGTGCTCTCTCGGCTCTTCCCCGCGTGAAATTCGAGTCGCCGAAAAAGACCGCGGATCTCGAGCTGGGGTATCTCTCTTTCCGGCAGGTGGCTGCGGATAGGACGGGTCAGAGGGCCAGGGAACGGGTAGGGAACGGGTTTCTGCCAGCTTCCCTTCCCTTTTCCCGTAGGTTTCATGGTTTGTAAATATTACCTGCCACGATACGTCTGCCGAGTTTATGCTCGGCTTGGTTGCCGCGTAACCGAGAGCCGTGTGATACGGGGCGGTAGCGAGCTCGGGGAACCGGGTGGAACGAGAGAAAGAGAGGGAGGTGGGCGAAGCGGAGGCGAACTCACCGAGTTTTTACCCCATTCTGGAGTCTGAGTGCCTCGCTCCGCTGACTCTCGAAACGGGTTGCAGACCCGGGCCCTACACACTACCACATTTTCCTTCGCCCCCATCCCCCTTCCTCCCACCAACCCCCTTTTCCCTACGACCGCCACGTCGACCATCCAACCTTTCGTCGTCTCACTTCAACCGTCGCGGTTTCTCGTTCTGCGTCCTTGCCTCGCCTTCGCTTCAGGCCAGCTCTCTCGTGACAACCTTTCAGCCGAGACCATCAACTTACGGGGAATACTGGTTCATGACCGGATTGGGACAGCCTCGAGATTTTGGATAAGATACCGCGACCCTTTTACCGGGTTCCACCCCCTTCCCATGCACATCGTCTGCTTCCGACCTCCAGTCGTATCGGTTCGGAGATTTTCCTTGCGTCGATTAACCCGATCATGCGGGTGCAAAGAGGAGCGGAGAGATGAGGGGAAGAAGAGTGGTGTGCCGTCGATAGGGGTGCAATTAGAAATTTGAATGGCGGGACCGATGGTGAGTGGTAAGGACGTGGTTAATTTTGTAGGTTAGAATTGGAATGTGGTGAAGGATGTTTCGATTAATGTAGGGGAGGGAGGAGTGACTTGAGGGATTGTTGGTTTAAGTCTTTTAACGTTGAGTAATTCGGTATATAGGGGTCTATTCATTAGTAATCCAGTTGTAGTGTTCAGTTGTAGATACACGACAACTGTGTTATCAGGTTGGAGTTAAATAAATGGACATCATTCAGGAATGCAACTCTTTGTGTAATAGTTTGGATGGATGGTTCAGAATATTGTTTATTACGATCAAATTTAAACTGTAGAAAGTCTAATATTCATCGTCTTATAAAGACGACGGAGGAAAATTCTATTTATTTTGTAATTATAACAGGACCGGGAGCACCTTATATTTGCAAGAAAAATATCTCCATGGTAGGGTAATCGTAATCTTTGAACCATTCACCGTTTCTCTAACATTTACTTTTAATTCCTACATGAGAACAGGTACACTCCCGTTCATGAGTATTAGGATACCTGATCTCTACGAAGTAAAGGATATCATGGTGTTTCATAATAGTGATGTACAGAGTGTTAATAAATATGTGGAACATTTTGACAGAGTGGATTCTACACGCCAAACTCAGATAAAAATCAGTAATGATGAAAATGCGTTCGAGGCTTCTTTTCCAAATTGTTAATTGTTGAAAGTACGAGCAAAATTCGCGGAAAACACGTCCGACACTTCTACTTCACAGGCGCGCTCTTCAATTGTTTCACGAGTTGGTTCCATGCATTTGATTGCATTTCATTTATTTTTAACTGGGTCACCCATCGATCCCGTGTATCAGCTGCGAATCAACTGTTGTAAGTAGTATAATCCACGGTGCCAGACGTATTTCACGCGTATTTCGTCCCCATTTCAATAATTAATAATTCGGAAACGAAGGCTTGAACGTTCATTCTTCATTTTCGTCTCAGTTTGGCGTGTAGAATTCACACTGTGTATGTCCCACATTTTTTTAACACCCTCTATATTATGTACAACTTTTACTACTTTTGGTATATTCGCACAAGTGTCGTTTATTGAGATTTAATATCCCCTAAACAATAATTATTTTAAACTTCCAACAATTTCATGATACCTTATCACTAGACTGGGAATGTTTATGCAAATACACATTTCTATAGACAAATTCGCGACGAATAGATGATTCTATAGAAAACTGAATTCGAATAAAAATTGTTTAAGGTCTCTCTAAGATTTTAAGTAAAATGAAAAGCTCATCGAGCTTTATTAAATATTTCACTATACTGATTTTCATACAAATCATAAATGCTATAAGTGTCGTAATACTTCTAAGTAGACCACGAATTTAATGCATTTATAGCATATACATTCATTTTCTAATTATGAATGAACGACTTGTATCACTAGCGTGGACTACCTCGTACACCTGCACGAGTATCCTTTGCATTTCTTTTAGTTAATTATCGCAGCCAAACCTCGTTCTTTCCTTACAAACATTTTGCGCATACCTATTTTCTTTCCTGTCGCCGTCAATTTTCGTTACGATCTTTTGAAATCGCCCAGCAAAGGGGCGAGGTAGTCAGAGGGGTAGAGACACACACACACACACACAGAGAGAGAGAGAGAGAGAGGCGCGAACTATCGAGATTTTATTAATTAAGGGCTCGGCCATGCTTCGCTTTCATCCGGCTTTCACCGGGAATAGTAAAAGTTGATTCCGCCGGAGACGGGTATCAACATCTTGTACTTATAGTCGCACAAAGCCCACCCCGGCGGATTTAATCCCGGGATATCGCGGCGCCCTCAGTTTCGCCTTACACCTTCGCCGCGCCACTTAACAACCTCTCCTTTTTTTTTTCTTCTGCCTTGCCCGTATCCTTACCAGCCTCCTAGCGGAGGAGACAATTAACTCGCGCAGTCTGCCCTCAGAAACGGAGTCGTATAACGGTCGCGGATTAAAAGTCATCGCTTCGTAATTATTTCGTAATAGCGACAGACCGACGGAAATTTGTTCGAACTCTGCGATAAATTTGATTACGATCGGTGTACTGAATTGAGCGTTCGATGTAATTAAATGGTACAAATTAGATGTTTTTTTCCTAATGTTCTGCATGGTCCTGTTAGCCCATTGCCTTATAACATCGAGTCAGACTCGTGGTGACGATATCAAAATGGATTCAACAAACAGAATTATTATTCGTCTCCTTTGAGTCAAAGTGAAATACGAGTTTGCTGATACTAATGTTTAACTTTTAGAGCAAATGTACAATTGCGATAAGTACACGAATTCCTTTTGTGTCTGGGGAATTATTGGTGATAAGGTAATTCTGAAGACTGCAGACATCAAGAAAATCATAGGGCAAGGGGTTAAGCGGTTATGATAGAGTGGCCAGAACCTATTTTATGTAAAAATGCACCTTTTTTTAACACTACACTACCAAAACAGTTAAAATGACTGGTTCGTGAAGTCTTATAAAAATTATTCAAATGTCATTGCAGTTTATTTTCTGAGGTTTCTCGCAACTTCCACTGCAGCATACAGGGTGTCATGTAACTGGTATTACAACTGGGTGGGGGATGATTCTACGAGAAAAAATGAGTAATAATAACAAAATTTAACACTTAAGTAAAATATCTTTGAAGCATATTTGAAAATGGTACTACTGGTGCCATGTAGTAGTAATTTCAAGTAGCCCGAAAGAACTTTGTTTCGGGTTTTTTTTTAAACATGATAACACTTTCAATGTTGATTTTTTACATTGAAAGTATATATTACAATAAATTTTATTTAATAGATAGTTTGTAAACAGCAGCTGTTTGAAAATTGGCTTGGGTGGAATCGACTCAGTGTGACTACTACGGTCAAGAAAATAGGGGTGACAACCGAGGGTTAAAGGCCGCGAGGAATTCCTCTGTCTCAGTGAAAATACAAGGGGATCGGAGGTTAACATTCTCCCGCGTCTAAGTATATCCGAAACAGGGAGAACAGGAGAGTATCGATTCAGCGAAATAATTCAGTCTTCGTCACTAAAATCGCGGCTGCCAAACGGCACGTCTTGCGGGTCAATAAAATCCTGAGTTCATCGTGGAAACCTCTCATCGAAGACCTCCAACGTTCCACCGTCAAACAATTCACGCCGTGCACACGGCAGAAGACAAATTTGTCTAAATTTCCGTCATTCCCGTAATGATATCGCGAAATTGGGCATAGCTTCCGGGCTTTAATTGATACCCACGTGAACTCGCGCGCGCAGCCCGTACCCGTGACGACCGGTAACGAAGCCGCGTTTAACGTTATTACGTTTACCCAAGTTGGGTTATTAACGCTGCGTATCCGCGTGGCCTCGTATACACGTCGAAACAAAACGCTTGGAAATTAATTGCCTTCGAATCGTCCACGTATATGGCTACAGTGAAGTCTATGGAAATTTGCGTGACCAGCGGGCCGGTTGTACCTGTCATTATCGGAAGAAAATCGTCCTTGTCACTGAAAAACTGAAGCTTATTATGCAAGACCATTCCCTAATCGATGTGGATGTACGGATTAGAACTATGGGAATGTGTCAGTAAATCAAATGTAGCCATCATATAAAGAAGATAAAATATTATTCATGATCACTAATGCATCTTTGTATGTATCTAGGGGAAACCTGCATGATGATCTATGTTGCGACTTGAAGCAGGAAGGCAACGGTCGCAACGATCTGTGCGTCTTGGCCCGTCAAACCTTCATAAACGGGGATTCCTGGACACCTGCACATCAAATGCAAAATATTCCGACTCGAAACAGTTACTTATCATAACTTAGCGCTGAGCTCCACGAGTCTTAGAAACAATACGTATGCCAAGTCCTATTTTATCCACCTCAAACTACCATATCCATACAACATACTCCAGCCAAAACTATTCATTTCTTCTACCACACAGATCTGCTACAAGGCTAAAGAGGTCTCATTATTGGAGGAGACCTCATCAAGCCACTAAACAACAACGTATCTTTCAAACCACCACATTACCTCAGAAAATAACTTGCAGTCTGATAATTCTATACAAAACGGAATAATTTGCGCCTCGGTAGCAATTCGCGCAGGGAACAAGTAGAATAAATTTCCTACCGGTCTCGTACAGCCAGAGATGGGTAAAAACTCATTATCCGGATAAAGAGTTTTAAATAACGAACAAAAAAGTAAGAAAAAATACTTCGCCATTTTCAATTGCTTAAACATGGAAATTCGAATGCTTAAAATAACGAGTAGACACTTGACGAGCAATCATTTAATTTCATTAACTGTAAAAAGTTCTGGATAATGCTCCTAGATGCTGTTAGTTTCTCATTACGCGTATATTCGAATAAAATTGTACCCAACTCTGCTGTCAGCATATGAAATCTCCAGAGTACGTTCTCGCTGGGCGAAACTCGAGGTTTTTTTCTGGACCAGCGAGCCGACCCTGGACTGGCTGGTCGGGGGTTAGGGGAAGGGGAAGGGTAGAGGAGGGGATGGGTTGGTGTGCTTTAGCCTCGACGTTCGAGCGGTCCCGTTGTTTGTGTGTTGCAGTGGTGAACCAGCGTTACGATCCGGAAGTGCAATGTCCCGGCGGTTTCCTCGGCAACAACGTACTTATGCGATGCAACGTTCCCAGTTTCGTGCGCGACCACGTCACCATCACGTCTTGGCTGCAGGAGCCGTCGTTCAACATCTACCCGTCCACGATGGGAGGTGAGTGGCCGGATATCGCTTAATGACGCCCGCTCATAAATACGAACGAGCGCCGACGAGGGCACGGGTGATCCCTCTCGGAAGAAATATTTCCGTCGCGATGCCCGCGGCCCCTCTCGGTTCACTCTTGACTCCGTGAATTTATTTACCGTTTTCTCCGTCTTGCTAGCGATCTCGCGGGGTAAACGGAGAATTTTTCATTGAGAATTTTCCGGAAATCGTGGCTAGTGGGCTGGATTCGCGAACAGACCCCTTCAAGCATGTTTGGTTTGTACATCTGACGGAGAGATCGAAACAGTTTAGACCGAGTTGGAGAGGTACTGACTAGGCGAGGTACCAGGTCTAAGGCTGACTTTTTAATGAGCTTTATCACACTGATAGAGCTTGGAATTTGAAGCCAAAAATATTTGTTTCAGCCGCATATGGCTATTAGTTTATGAAATATTTAATGTTCAGTGCCGAAGAGCTTTCGAACACTCATCGAGGATTTACTGTAGACTGAGAATGCGCAGTCTGGTTATTATACGTCTGTGATTTCAAACTTCAAACATCTCTGATGACGACAGTCTGATGACATGGCAAACTCCAAATAGTCTGATGACGCAGCATACTCCAAACTCTCGAGCCGCTGTGCTGTGAAGTTGCCAATTACTGATGAACCATTTCTAACTTTGACCTGCTCGATCACTCCGATTGGTCGATGCTCGCGGCATATACTTGATTCGATTTTTACGTAATAATTTTTTTCATAAAACTTGAAAGCATGTTTGAAACATTGTATAAAAGTCTGCATGAACTGATGGGATGATCTAATACAATTCGCTGTTTCGAAATAAAAGAACTTCTCGGCATAGATTTGCGAGAGGCAGGAGAGATCTCGCGATGTAACGGGAAAGAATAAACTCGGGAAGAAATGAAAATGTTTAGAAGTGGAAATGTGATATTTTAATGAGTTCTACTTCTTTGTTTGAGGAACGCCCTTTTTAATTCACTCGTTTATTTAATGGAACTGGAAACTGCTGACCGTATACATTCGGGACAGACGTAATTTTTTAACTTACTCATTTTCGAGTTATTCAAGAGTTGAGAATATATTTTTCCATTACATTAATCGATGTACCTGATCACTCCCTATAAAAAATCATAAAGCCGTTTATGGTAAAAAAATTATTAGTCTAAGAGAAATTTTAATACTGCATAGTGGCATTAATAGTACACAATCTTGGGTCATCAAGGTGGAAAAAGAAAACACAGGGAAATCATCTTATTGTGAATTTTTATTATTGAATTTAAGAATATAAAGATATCAAATTTTCGTCTGTAGTGTTTTTCAGTATTATCAGTAGTTTCCAATGTATTCGTGTGGATCGATATAAACGGTCCACACTGTATAATTAATTTCAAAATGTTCTTGAACGATAGAACAGACGGGAGTTTGCGCGGCAAGTAATTCGGAATCGAAAAAAGAATGCAGCTACAATGGTCCCGCCGATAGACGCATTGTAGTTCCTTTATCGGCGGGGGGAGAACGCGTAAAGTTTTCCCCCGTGAAACCGTTAACGAGGCAAACTTCATTAATTATAGGGGATTTCGATTAAGGTATGCATCGTGGGGCCGCCGGTTTGAATGTGCCCACTAATAATCCAGACGGGATTTGTTAATACACTCGTCGATTGGAGGAAGACGATCGATAGTCCGGCGAAACTTTCGCCATTGCGTACCACGGAAGTTGAACAAACTGGGCACCGAGCAAAAGAACGACCGGTGTTCAATTCGAGTCCGCGTTTGAATATTTATTATCGTAGTTCCGTAGAGTCTGCCCGAGGTGAACGCCTCGTATTACCGAAGGATTTTAGAATCGCCGCTGTATCATTTAAATTCCATAAGTGTTTAATGCGGACGAATTATTACAATTTCAACGCAAATGACGTAAATTTAATGACGAAGCTTTAAGCAACTTTAACACAAACCACAAATGTAACATATCTCGTGAGTAACTATAAATGTACGTATATGCAAAACTGATTTGTTGGTACTCAAATTGAAGTCAAACATAAATTTATTTACTCTATTAGAATTTTTGATCAGGTTTCAAACAAACTACAAACAACATTAAACTTTATAAAACTCTCAACTAGAGTGGATATTAACCAATCGTGTATTTTATAATACAAAATCTGCAGTTTACTCGAGATCTATTAACTTTTTGACTACGCAACTTTCCTGGCAAAATGTAAAAATGAATCGACCAATTTCCATTCGTATTAAAATATAACGCAGTTGCATATTGCAGATCCAGAAGTGGATTTGTAAAAGGGAGTTTATCACAGCAAATCATTTACTTTTTACTTCCAGCAGTTTCGAATCGTTCCATATACAACACAGTATAAAAAGGTATTCGTAATTCCAGTTCCGAAAGTACTAAATTTGCGACGGACATGCTTCTTTTGACAAGTACGATTTCGTCATATAATTTAAGCAAAATATGGTTCCATTAGTTTCTGTACGAACGAATTTCGATGTTTGTTCTCAGACGGCAAGTATCACATGCTTTCGAGCGGCGAGCTGTTGATACTGAATATCACGCGGGACGACGCGAAGCAGACCTATCGGTGCAGGACGCATCATCGTCTGACGCAGGAAACGGTCGTCAGCAGTAACGTCGGGCGGCTCCAACTGACTGGTAAGTGTATTAAAATCTCACTACCACGGATAAGATAACGAGAGTTGGAAAGCTCAACTCACAATCCTCCGGTTTAATTGAAAATGCGTGCTGTGACTGAAACGCACTTATTCAAACTCGGCAGGATAATTAACGCGTTCGCGATATCTGTAGCGTTGTTTCCCTGTTTCGATCCATTCACCGGTACGTATGCTGTTTACAGATAAATATGATAACAAAATTGTGAATTGGTTATTTCCATAGATCAGAGCAATATATTATGTTTGTATAAAAAAAAACAATAATTTTGAAGTAGTTAGTGTAGGTAATGGAATGGATATTGAAATTCTTTTCTGACAGGATCAAATCGAATAACAAAATAAGTATCGTTTGTTTGTTTCTCAGTATTTGTTCGAGGATCTTAGAAGTTGATATCATATTTTGTTGATAATAGTAATTGAAGAAAGTGAATGTGATTGGAAAAGAATGAGAATCGTGGAGGGACAAAAGGAATTGTCAGCGTGTATTTTTTAGGAATATCGATTTCGATACTTTACGCGTTTATCGGAGAAAAGTTACTGTACCCCTTCCATGGGTGGACACCTCTGCGTACTTTTGTTCCTTTTTCGTCGCCACAGTATTTTTCTATGCGACTCACACACACGTAGTAGAGTATTTATGAGACTCGAGTGAGAGAACTAATCGGGACGGAGTGGGGGAATTAATGGTGATAGAGGGGTAGAAGTTATGGTTCGAAAGTGCTGGTCTGTACTTTTATAGAAATTTATGTCGGCTATTGCCGACATATTCTTCATTTGGCAATTTTAAACCGCGAAACGTCATAGTTCCACTCTCTCGATAGATCTTCCAGCACCAAGATTGGTGCCACATGTATGTTTACTTCCGTAAAACATTATTTCATGGAATAAAATATCGTAGAAAAACAAGGTGAAGTAGCACATAACAACAGAATACAATTTCGTTTCACATACCCATTATGCTATGAATGCATAAAATCCGCAGTCTAATCATTAGCATCAGAAAGTTCATCAGGTTCTTCACCAATTAAGTGAAAGTAAGAATTTTCAACATTATTATTTCGGAAAAGATTAGTACCTTTCCCACTTTTCTTTCACGAATGTTGTTGCATCGTAAACATTGACGAATCCACGAATCGGTTTGTACTTATCACAGATACAAGATACACGTTGCCGTTAGTTCCGACAAAGGGAATAAATTTCTCAACGCCGCTTGTTTCGATCCTCGTAGGACACGAACAACCACTCGACAGAGGGCTCGTTCGATGTCGAGCGGAATCAGCGTCCGCTGCATCTGACGCAGTTATCGAGGAAAAGTGGCTCGCTCATAAATATTCAACGGTTCTCCCGAGAAATTTGTAAATATCGTATCGGCGTGTAATAAGTTTTCCCGTTCTAGCAAGGGCGGAGGCCCGATCTGCACGACGCTTTTCCAAGAACGTGACGCAAAATGGAAGGGCGAAACTTCTCGTTTCGCGAGGAATTTCCATTCTACGGCGAACGCTTTTATTTCGCCCGATATTCTTATTAACACCGTCCTCGCTTCACAGTGAAATCGTCCGCGTCCTATATTCAAACTTTATTAGCCTGGTTAAAAGCGAGACTTTAAAAGAAGAGACCTGGCTTGTTGGAAAGGCGATCCAAGTAACATCGTTTCTTCTTCTTCGACAAAGAAATGGTTCAGTGAATGGGGACTTCGTTTGTGGATCCACGTTTATTAAGAGTATTCTTTTAGTGCTTAGGTAAGAAATGTAATACAGGAGAGTTTCAATTCTGGTAGGTGAACCTCATTTCTTGAACTAATTTTAACAGGTTGCTTGTAGGCGAATTTTATGTATCTTGATTATGGCGCTTAAGTGATGCTTCCACTATACATTGTGTGTAATACTAAAATATTACATAAAATTGTTTAATTGAGGCTTGTTGATATATTGAGTTGGCTGAAAAGTAATGTCGAATTTGCAGTAGATGATGCTTTCCCTGATTTTAATACGAAGCACTGTTACTAACTAATAAAATATATACATATTCTAAATGCTGACTTTTCAACGTGTTGTACATATTTTGTACTAACATAATTTAATTATGTAGATCTCTTGGCGTAATTGGTAAATGGAATGCCAGTCACCGATGAGCCGATGACAGTCAACGAATTAATAAATGGTAGGAGTGAATACTTATAGGGGGACGATTGCTTATAGAGGATCTTCCGTTATCTTTAATTAAAACATACAATATCAGCTGTCTTTAACTGCGGCAGACAATATCAGCTATCCTTAACTTTAACAGAAAATATATATTTTCAATTCGATTGTTCTACCACCTTAATAATTGTAAATTTTCTGCCGGTATTTCTACATCACTCACAACAGTTAGAAAAATATTAGTGTTCGTGGAGTTTTCTCGACTCGCCCAGTTCGCTGTTCCTCGAGAATCGAAAAATCGTGGGCGCTACGACTGTTTCCACCACCCTTTCCTACGCTCGGCCTTGTTTTTCTCTGTTCCGTGCCACCGTTCTGAACGAAGATGCCGCGTTCGCGGTTATTACATTTTTTTCAATAACAAACGTACAGAAAAAGTAGGGGAGGAAACGAGACTGCCGCAGGATATTCGCTTGAACCTTTCCTCCCATCGGGAAAGAAGCTGATTTCTGCCGGCAGCCCCGATGCACCGTCCCCTGGATACGTTCGATTTCAATTAAATGTTTGCTCGGTGGCTCCCTGCCGCCCAGTCAGCGAACGGACCGTCAATTATTATCGTGTTTCTGTCCGGGAAGGAACTCGCCCGAGTGGCCTGCGGCAAACTAACCGCGTTTACTTTTTGGAAAACTCGCCTGCGGATTGTCGTTTTCCATCGGTTGTTTGCGCTTCGACGGAGGTAAGTTATTTTCTCTGTTTCGATTAATTTTTTTTCTTTATCGCGGTATTCTCCACATGATCGTAACATCCCTGAGTTTGTTTTACGAAGTTCTGCGAGTTTTAATTATTTCGAATTAATTGTTAGACGTTGAAACATGTTGATGTGATATTCTGACACAAGTTTGTGGGATATTTTTAGGTAAATTTCATGGGGTACTATAGTTTACATGATTTTGTTTTTATCTGTATGTGCTGTACTATACAGGGTGTTAATACAAATATGAGACGGGGTGTATTCTATTGAGATCCTTTTTAGTATCGTGATGTACTAACCGGTTAGTATCGTTTAGACTGTTCTCCCATTCCCTCGGAAAAGTGCGCGCGTCATGCGCGGCAAGGGCAAACATCGCGGGGCATATTATGGGGCACGCGGAAATCCGCGATAAACACTTTTCCACGGTGTGCACGATTGCATGGGGCTCGATATTACGCGTTGCACACGACGCGAATGACTGTCGATCGATCGATACCTCACCCCTCGTGGGTGGTGGTGAACATACGTGAATAGATAAAAACAGAAAAAAAATGGAAGAAAGAAAAGGGTTGAAAAAAGAGCGAATCCGCCGGTGAACGAAGTTCCGCCCGGTTCATTAACGAACACCGATGCAATTAGAGGCCTTATTTCATGCAGTCGGGCCACTTATCGCCGATAACGCCGGTGTTTTTTTTTTTTTGCTGATTGTGCCGGCTGGAGAGGGGCGAGAGGGTTTGGTCTCTTAACAGGTACTACGGTTTTACACGCTTATCCGTTTTATATTACGTTCGTATATCCATGAACAAGCCGATTTACCTCGTTCTTCGGAATAAAATTACTTGTTTTACTCTTTATTGGTTCCCGACGATTCATTGAAGCTATTGTTTCTCTAACCTTTATTCTAGAAGCTTTGCAGGAAATCAATTTACTTTAGTATTCTGTGGAATTCTGTGCGTGACGGTGTGCATCGCTGTTTATTCAATTACGTACACGTCTCTAATGTACGAAGATAAATCAGGGCTTTGAACTTCGTGTTTAGCAGGAGGCTGCTTTATCTTTCAACGTACTTACATGTAGTTTCTTACGTGGATACCATTAATCATATTTATGAACGTGTTTATCATGCTAGGAAATATCGATGTAATTAAAGAGTTTGTCGAAGTATACCAGAAGACGTGGGGTTTACCTGACGAGCTTCTACTTATTGTTGGAGCTAAAATAACTTTTCTAGAAAAACAAAATGATGTACAGGGTGCTCGGCTACTGGTGTCAGAAACTTTAATGGGTGACTCTACGTGTGATAATAAAATGAAAATCGAGGAAGACGAAATTGTGCCTTGTTTTCGGGGTAACTAGGAGGTTCAAGTAAGCTAACAAAATAAGAGCCATTACAACTGTCAGTTCAATAGTTCTCATTGTGTTAACGAGAGAGAGAGAGTTCTAACTCTATAGTAGTTCCATCGTGATTGGTCTAGCAGTTAAAGTGTTAACGTATGTCTCAAGTTATTCATGAAATTTTCAAAAACAGCTTTCTAAAAAATGTTATGTTACACAGGAAACGTCTATCATCACCTTATTTCTCTATGAATAACATTCCGACATAGCAACTCCAAAAACCTAGCAAACCAAAATAATAGACCTGCCGTACGCGTAAGTTTTCTAGTACAAACCCGAAAGGGCTTATTCCAGTTAATTGAATCAAAGTCCCCCGGATTTTCGTACTCATCGACCCGGATTTCCCCATCCTCGTTTCCCCGTGTCGCCCGGGATTGGAAACTACCGGCGGCAGTCCGCGAAGGGTTAATGAGCCGCCGGGATGATCGACGCCCCGTCAAAGCAAAAATTCCCCTTAGCTCGGTAATTGCCAGACTCCGTCGACGAGACCCGCGATCGAGAGGTCGTCTGAAAAGGTTTCCCTGTCGTTTTAGTCCACTGGAACCGCTCGTTACCGTCACGGCGGCGACGGCGTAGCCAGCCTCTGCGCCCAACGTCTGCTTTGAGGTTATGCTCGCGATGCGCTGGATGGTTGAGCGGTAGGATAGGGGAAACACATACACACGTGTGTGTTGGGGCGAGGCAGAAGAAGAAGAAGAAGAAGTAGAAGAAGAAGAAGCAGAAAGGGGAGAAATCTCCACTCGAGTCCCGGCTAACTAATGATGCTTCTCATCACATGCCACACCTACCCTCCAGATTCCCGTTGAAGCCTCAGACGTGCCTATATACGTTGCGTAGGCAAAAAGAAAAACAAGTTGGAAAACATTCCGCACGTTCCATCCGCCCGCAGCTATTCTTCATGGCTGTGTTAATCCGCCACGTAGAAACCGTCATAATTCATCGTCTCTTTTCCATACGCCCTTATCGATGCAGTAAATCCTCGATGAGTGTTCGAAGGTTTTTTCGGCATTGACCATTAAATATTTCATAAACTAATTGCCATATGCGGCTGAAACAAATATAATTGCCTTTAGAATTCCAAGCTCTGTCCTTGTGATAAACCTCATTAAATAGTTAACGTTATACCTGGGGACATTTCACTGTCAATGCCGAGGAACCTTCGAACACTCGTCCAGGATTTACTGTACTTTCCTCTCTCCCTATGTTGCTGTCTTCCTTCTTCAATGTTTGCCCCATCCTAGTTACCTGGTTCGGGCGTTATAGCCGGTCCTGTCACCCAGTCGATAAGCCCGCCAGGGAATAATTAATACACCGTCGGCTTAATCGTGAACCACGAACGCCAAGCCCCGCCGTCTCTCGTAATCATGGCGAATGTAAATGAAAGCTCGGTGAAAATTTGCTTCCGTCCGGTTTGACCCATCTTCGCGTCGCGAACGGAACACGGTTGCACGTCGAAGTGACCGCTAGGTTGGTTTTACATTTTTAATCGTGGTAGTGTTACACGTCGGGATTATTATTTACGTTTAATCAGCGTTATTACACCGGACCCGCGATTATTGCGCGCACACGGATACCTGGAACGTGGACGCAGTAGCCAAATATTGGCTGATATTCACATATATTACGTTTGTGAGAGGGAATTAGAGATGGAATTACGAAACAGGATATACTTTAGTTCCTTTAATTTGTAGTGTGGTGAGTAGTGACGTGAAATTTTTTTGTAATTACTGTGGTAGAATATGATTGACGTTTGTCGCAGATGTACTAATTTGTTTATTTATGGAATTTCGTTAGATCCAGTTTATTTTTGTTCTGTTAGGTGTGCCAATAAATAATTCATTATAGATCTCATATGGTGGCAATGTAGTTATGCATTTTAGATTCAGAATATTTTTTTGAGTTTTTGTTTGGTTCAAATGCCGAAGGATTGATGAGGACAAATAACGAATATTGCTGAAATACGTTATTTGAATTGTTTCTAAACGATTACAGAGTTTCACATGAAACAGTGGATACTTATTGTTATACCTAATACATTTACTAATGTTACTTAACCGATGACTTATGAATGGAAGTGTAACTTAATTAACAGTCATAGTAGGGCTTATTTTGACATGTTGAAGAACTTAACACTGGTTTAATCGTGACGTTAACGCTAGATCTAAAAGTGACATGACGTAGCGTTAATTCAAGTACAACATCCTATTAACGTAATTCACACTTGCTTCTGAATCCACACCTGAGCAAACATTGAATATACCCCTGACCGAAATGTCTCGTCTTCCTGTACCATAGACTCACCAAACTGATTCAAATTCCGACTTCAGTCTGGTGTAACCTCGCCTTAACTCAATTCCGACTTATGTTTAATCAAACTCTCGCTGTACTTTGACCTAACCCGATTCAACTCAGCTTCATTGGGATCGAATCGGATCCAGTTACGATCTTCCAAACTTCATCAATACCCAATTTAATAGTGTCAACGACGTCCATCTGATCGAATTCGAATCTTCTTTCTCCAGTCACAATCATTCACTGTCTACAAAATCTCACTATATCACGAATATATATCGATGCCCGATGACAGGTGAACATTTGAACGTACGTTCGCTGTGTATCGACCGGCCGAAACTGTTTTCACTGGCTCGTCAACTAGGACAGGGATTCCGTTTTAATGGAGCACAGATTCGTAGATAATCGTTTATTCGGAGAATTCGCGGGACCGTTGTTGATATTTACCTGACGAATTCGAAATGGAAGACAATGGTTGGTGTTCCACCACTCCCCTTCCTCTATCGAAATTCATGTTATAGGAACTGTTTAGAATTGCTACGTATTCCAGCTGGGGTTTACGTGGGGGCAGTTGTTATCTAAATACAGATTACCTCTAACGGCGTTGCGAATTATTATTAGCCGGCGCAGCGCACACGATTCCCGGATACGATGTTTCGGGGCGCAAGCACCGTCGAAATTGCTGCCTTTACGCACACTTGCCGACGATTTGTTTACAATAACCGGTTTCTTGTTTGGCTTGCAACGTTCTCGCGCTCCACAGTTCCGCTCCACAACACTATGCTAAGCGTTCAATGTTTTTCGTTAAGTTCGCCGGAAGCGTTGCTCGTCGGGCAACGGAAATTGAATCATGATTTTCGTTCAACATAGCTGTGACTTCTTGTTAAATATCCGTCGATTTTGCACGTAGGACGTATTATTGCTACTAATTTTTTCGGAGAATTCTTTAAGGGAATACAAACCTTTGACACCGTGAGAAGGAGGAACCTGTTCAAGAATTTATTGTAGAAAAACTATTCGATGAATTGATTGTTTTTATTAAGATGACTGCATGTTGTAGAATATTTATCGAAGTTGTATATAAACAAATATGACCGAAAAAGTAATTTCCGCACATGCGAACATAGCTGCACTGTCGGCATTGTTCCAATCCCCATGGGGGTCCGATTTGAAAATGAATGGAATTTGATTAAATTCTATCATGTTGGCTTTGAGTTTTCGGGACCGATTTTTATGTTATTGATCGCAGGACAACCTGCGATTTGAACGCTTTTCTTGTAAAGGGAGATGTTTCAAAGATTTATGGGTATGTAACCAAATGGCAACAGTATCCATTTAAAGGTTAAATACCTCTACTGTACTCTAATTTATGGTACAGTGCGTATCAACTATGTCCGCGAAACTTCATCGTTGTCCGAGTAATATATCACCCGGGACGTACTTCCGTCACCACTGTAATATTTGTAAGAGCATCATGCATCTCACGTGACCAGCCAAGCATTTTTCATTTCCGCCGGAAGCCCCGAGAACCGTTAATTTCGAGGCTTCTCCGCTAAGTTCCCGAACGCGCTTCATCTCCACCCGCCTCTCAATCTTCTCCCACCATCGCCCGGTTTGCATCACGTTTTGCCCGTCTAGCGTTTCCATAAACACGGGAAGCCAAATATCCGTCAGCAAGGCACATAATTGAACCACTTAACTGGAACTCTTAACGAAAGCAACGGCGGGGAAACTAGGTCGCCGCGCAGATACCCCGGTCTATCTCGAAGCGTT
Organism: Dufourea novaeangliae; assembly: GCF_001272555.1. Taxonomy (NCBI): domain Eukaryota; kingdom Metazoa; phylum Arthropoda; class Insecta; order Hymenoptera; family Halictidae; genus Dufourea; species Dufourea novaeangliae. The sequence continues at coordinate 3,866,754 of NW_015373891.1, read as the reverse complement.
GTTCGTCTTGTTTTCAAGAGAATCCACTTATAAAACGTAGTTCAACGCGTTCACATTGGTCGAAGAATTCGGTCTTTTAGCTCGGGGCGTTAAACAAAAATATCGGATTTATGAGTTTTTATGACGTTGAAGAAATCAACGCGGCGACCATCCTGTGGTACAGCTATTTTTCGTTTCAGAAGAAAAAGGCACTTAGGCAGGTGTAGACGACCGTTTTTAACCCTTTTAAACCTTAATTTTCTTTTAACAGTAAAAAAATATTTGATTACACATTTTAACTGAGTAGACTGTTTAGATATTTTGTTTAAAAAATTCTGGTTTTAAGGGTTTGTTATTCAATTTGGAATTTACTGGACCTATTAAAAGTATTCAGAACATGAAAAAATTCAAAATTATAAGAGAAATATGGATCTGCAACATATTGTACCTAAGGCTTTGTGTGAAATTGTAAGAAATTTGACACAACTTACAAGCATTAATGTAGAGAATGTCCTTTGAACCCTTTTTCGTGACCTCGATCTAGATGTATGAAGTTTTGTTAACAAAGGTTGTAATTCGCCCGGATTTCAGGTTTAAAAAAGCGACTTCACGATGGATTCCGGGTCTATTTGCCGTCGTCTCGGAAAAACCAATTCTTTTTCTCCGCAAGAATCGCCACTCCCTTTCGCGACTTTTCTACTTCTCGCAATACGAGGGGCAGGTTTCGCTTGAAATTTTCAAGCGAGCGCGAGCGCGCCACCCATTTGAGAAGTTCCCCTGAGACCGCCGACTGGATTCTTTGGTAACTCCTGTTGGCAATCTCTGTTTCTTTTTTCAGAATGTAAATTGAGCGCAAGACGAGACCTCCTCGACTATATAAGAATTATTTTGTTTCATTGTTGGTGGAACGAAGTTGTCGGATGTTTCATAGGCGATCGAAAAGGCTCGTTAGTGTATCGGGCGATTTTGTGCGGAGTTTTAAAAATTCCGATGCAATTCTCGGAAGGAAAATTAATGCTCTCCTTTAAGCTCAAATCGATAGAACGTGCCGTCTCCGCGTCAGCGAATACATCGATGAACTGCGGACAATGCATCTTCGGTTTATGATGAAACATTAATCAGAATCTACTCGATAGACCGACGTCACACAATAGTATACAGATTTCTGTTGGTGGTGTAGGGCAGAAGGTTTTCCATTCGAGTGATTTGTTTTTGATTCGTTATAAAACCACCACAACGAGTAAAACTTTTTCAGAAATTTTGTACAAGTGCAGGAAAATTGTTGGTTTCCCAATTTGTATAACGAACAATATTGGGTTGAACGGAACAGTTTTTTCCTTCTTGTTGTTGTTAGGTACGATTTTTTGTATTCGAAGGAATTCTATTCCAAGTTATAACTTATGATGGTTTTTTTGTCGTAATGTCGAACATTTACATTTACAATCTGAACATTGTCGTAATTATTAACCTTTCGTAGTCGATTCGACGTAAAAGAATGGGAGAGGCAAACCGAAACATGAGAATGGCAATTATATAATAAATAGACTGCGGAATTATATGCAAACTCACAAGTTCAGATACTAATATCTAAAAATTAGAATAAAGTAGAATTTTGAATTCTGCATCAGAGGATTTACTATGTTAGTAATCAGACATGAATAGTGTTGAAGTTTATTAAAACCATTGTTTTATTGTATTTTCCAAGTTGAGGGATACTATAATATACTTTATACTATACCCACATCAATTCTTCAAAGTAAACGATAATTTCATAGACACTACAATACTTCCAAGTAAAAACACCCATAACTATTTTAATACCACATTACTTACTTCCGTATAACAGTTAAACAATTCAATAATCCAACAGAATATTGGAACACAATACCGTAATACCTTCCATCCAGCCCCTACAATCTCTGTCGGCTACACTCATCGTCAGTTTACCAGTCACGAATCACTGTCAACAATTCAAACACACGCAATTCCACGTTGTCCAATCCAACAGCTCCCGAAACATTCTTTACATCAAACCGTTTCCAGAGATAGACAGAGGCAGAATATTCCCACCTATTCGCTCTGTACAGCGTACACACGCCACGCGCAAGCCTCGTTACGTGGGAACGCACGCGAATCTTGTTAGTCATGTCTCCATATAAACGTCAGCCGCACATCTTGAGCTACTCCCCCGATTTCAATGCATCGCGTTGCAGTGGGATTCGGCTGCATCGTAGCGTCAGAATCTGCGCGCGACAACCGTCTCTTCTCGGTTCACTTTCTTTCGGTGTGCGCTTATAGGGGTGGGTGGTGGCGTTTTTTGCGTTCATTGACGATTAAAAGCCGTCTCCACCATGGCACGAGTGTTTCCTTTCCGAGGGAAGGGTTCGTGTGTCAACGCGTTCCGTAATGCAACGCCGAGTATTAAATTCCCACCGTTGAATTGAACGGACTGTGTGTATTTCGCTGCGAAATACACACGGTTCATTTAACGTGTATAGAAAGGATAGGCCAAAACGGGTTGTACGATCGGACAGGAGGTTATTCGATATGATGTTAATGTACATTCGTCCCTCATGTTTGCTCACGTAATCTGTTACATGGCGTTAAATTGACATGGTGGTGAAAAATTAATATACAGTGAAGACTCGATGAGAGTTGGATAAGAAGAACCTCGTGCTAGTATCTATTTCAACCCTACCACTGGGGAGGGGAGATCGTGGAACGTGCTGGGTCTTGGATCGGGAAAACAATAAATTGAAATGTTCAACGGGGTAACAAAAATACATATTTAATCCCAAAATTAAATTAAAGCACTTTTGAACTTTAAGATTGCTCCTCCATAAAAACGAAAAATTTGATTTATGTTTTTCTTTAGAACCGTAAATAAAATTGATCATCTCGGAAACGAAGTGACACGCAACAAAATTTTATTCTATATTTTCGACTTACTTTTTTACGTGGAATATCCTTTGGCTCGATTGTATCACCTGTTCTGTCCACTGCTATTGTTGCGCTCGAAATTGAGTCCAGAGTGGATCGAATTCGGTTGGATTTTGTCGACGGGATCGATTGCAACGTCACTATTTCGCCATGCAAAAGGGCTTAAATCCCTATAGCTCCTGTTTCAATTGCAAATACATTGTCCTTTTGCTGCAATATTTATTACCGCGTTATTACAATATCCGGTACGATCGCCGATGGCCATTGACTCCCCAGCCGGTTTATTTCCTGCATCGTTAATTACGAGACTATCTATCGATGAAATCTTAATAAAGAGAATGGATTAATTGCGATCCTGGGGGGGGGGGGGGGGGGTTCTGTTTCCCTTAGAACGTCTGAATAGAAAGCGTTGGACGGCACCTGGATCAATTTCAAAGCATATTAAAGTTTCTCTTTAGCACGCTACGGGGTTCCTTTGACGTCTAACTTATAGCCGATTATGTTTGCAAATCCTTTTCTTGAATGGAACTAATAAAGTTTCCGTATATTAACTGTGTTTATTCTGTTTTCAGACTGTTTACGCTGGGAATACTGTTTTATTCAATGGACATAGAGGGTGGGATGGAAAATATTATCATACAAATTTCGTCGGTGCCTTTGATGCTACAGTCAACTGTCTGAGGACAAAAATTGCATTTTTCTCGAGGATCATTTATTTATTCGCCTGTTGTATTTTTCATTGATATCGCCCTAATTTAGCGAAAGTTAGGATTGTATGGTAATCAAATGAATGTTATTTCTATGCCAATTAAAGAAATCACAGACCGAGAAGTGTAATTTGCAAATAATTAAATTTACTAGAATACAGTCGCATATTGAGTGTTAGGTTCTTTACTGTCTTGTACATTTACTCGAATATACTTCTGAAATTAGCTCACCCTACATACGTAGTATGAATACAACATCATTTTTTGCGAGATCTTCCGATAAGTAGATTTGACCACGATTACTGAACAATCACTATCACACTACTAGGTTATCTCAGTATTTATTACCGAGTAATGTTATTTTTCTTCTTTTTCTTTCGTAACTCACTAGGGTAGCATCCCTAAATACATTGACCCCAATAAAAAATTCTGTCCAACTTTCATTCTACGTCACCTGAAATTATATTACTTTAACTTCCATTTGTATCGAATTTAAACGACAAAAGATCGATGTTACAGCTACGTTAATTTTCCACATGATCTAGGATCACACTCAATCTTCCAAATTCAAGAAATCAATCGTCCAATTCAGATTTGATAAAAGTAACGACATTCAGTAAAACAAACTAACTTATCTGACCGACTTTATTGTAAAAAATGGTCCTACCTTTAACTCTCACTTTAACTGAATTTCATCGACAAAAGACCGATGCTTCGGCTACGTTGATATTAAACACGATTAAGTTGTATATGTACCATACCCACTCGCATCAAATTGAAAAAATTTAATTGCCTAATTCTAAGCCGATAAAACTAACGACTCCGAGTACACCAAATTAAATTATCCTAGCAGCTGAAACTACAACTCGTTCAAAGGTACGCTCCAGGACCCCCTCAACGATGGCTAACCACGATTCCCAATGTTCGCGGAGCGGCAACGAGATACCAGGCCGGTTATCAGTCCCTTTATGGTACGCCACGTCGTGAGACGTGCGGCTGCCGCTATCTGTGGCCATAATTCCCCATTAAACGTCGGGGGCTGATGCGTGCACCGCTGAATCCTCCCGTTCCTCTCTTCCCCACCCCATCATCCCCCGTCTGTTTCTTCTTCTTCTTTCCATTCCCTCCTCACGCCGCCTCCAAGAACCGCTGTTCCTCCTCCTTTTTCAGCCGGTGGCTATTTATGACGCGCCGTGGAAAACATTTCCCGTATATCATGGAACAAACTTACATGAACCTCTTGGGGGGGGGGGGGGGGGTAGAAGGAGGGAGAAGGTGTCTGCGTAGTAGTTGCAAAGTAACCCCCCGCGGTTGTACGTGTGTGTATGTGTCTGTTTCGCCAAGAAAGAACCCGGGAGGATCAAGAAGGATGTATTTCCTCCTCCGTTTTCTTCCCTCTAGCCTTCATCCCCCACTCGCCGACCCTTTTGTTAAATCTCCGGCGATATTCTCACTATCAATTTTCCGAACAATGTAATCCAATACCGTTTCCCGGTGTTTCCGTTATTTTCCTAGGTACCGTTCGCGCGTTACATTCCCCTTGCCAGCAAGAAAAAGGGGAAAGATGTTCGCGGCACGTGCTCACGCAAGTAACACGGGATTTCATTTCGTAATTTACAGCGGGGTGGGGCAGTTTTTAATCCCGACCCTGTTTTTATTAAAACTACCCTCCCCCATGGTTGGGTCTTACGGCAGGCTTCTCCTTACCGTCTGTGTTCTGTCGGCTTCGTGGAATATATTTCGCGGGCGGAGAAGAAACTTGCGGGAAGACTTCTCGATGGATGGTGATCTTGAGGTGAACCGCTGTCCGAAAATTTCTCTGGAAGTTTCTTTTCACTCGGAGATGCTGGTCGACCCGGTGGATAGAAATTTCTTTATTATTTCCCGCGTGACGGGAAGAGGGACGGTGAATTTTCTCGGAGGTGTATTGTCATTAGAGGATTTATGAGAGCCTTTCGTTTTTTTTCTTTCTGCTTGCAGAGATACGGAGCACCATGCCGCCGATGATAAACGAGAAGGTGGTTTATATGTCGGCCCGGCTGAAAGACACCATTGTGATACCGTGCGTCGCGTACGGGAATCCAACCCCTGCCAACAGGTAAGGACATCCAACAGGCGTGTTACGTATGAATTTGTATGCTTGCACGTCCATCCACGAATGCAATAATAATTCATAGATGGATCTGCAAAATTCGTGTGTCGAGGCGTCTTGTTTGTGATAGTTTGTAATCGCTCGTGAAATTTTTGCGGTCTAAAAAATCTATTTTTCAATATAATCAGGGTGAGTCATCTAACTCTACCACCTTAAATTACCTGTACATTGTTTGTTATGGAAAAATGTTTTTAAAAAAAGTCGTGTTGTATCAAGGGGTGCTTAAAACGTAGTAATTTGTTTTTTGTTATTTTGCTTTTATCGAGATATGAAGAACACCTTGAGGTGTTTAAATGTAATGGTAGCAGTTGACCCTACAATTTGAAAGATTATTGTATTTTCTGTGTGGGTGTGTGTGATATCATGATAATGAGTAACAAAATACACACACATAAGAACTTTTTCATATTTTCTACACCTTAAAGAAGTTTTCGTGTTAATAAGAATACAATCAGAGAGCGATAGTGGGATATAAAATTATGTAAACGTGACTGGATCAAAAGAGATTCGAAAACCAACCAAATTTCAGTCCCAAGCCCACATCGAGACAAGCCTATAAAGTGTTAAACCTACCGAATGTTAAATACATTTAACAACCAAGCTATAAAGCTACATTCCTCCATAAAAACGAACATTGAATTACTTATACTTCGCACAGAAATTGATACAGGGCCGCCACGTTTTACGATCCACTAAAAGAAAGAAAGTTTCGTTGCCGTTCCGTTTTTCGCTTTTTAAAAAGCGCCCAGTCGATCGTGTCCCTTGTTCGTCTTAATACCCTGTCTTTATAAAAAAGTACTTTGGCTGATGAATAAACGTGGAACACCGTTGTAGCCATTCGCGATATTGCGCGGAAAGCCTGAAGTATCACGCGCGTTTCTTCGAAAAAGGGAGTAGTACCCGCCCTGGAAACGGCTTTAAAACCGTTATTCCCTGCTCCATAAAGCAAACAGGCGAAAGAGTTCTCCATAAACCCGCGACCCTCCGTAATTGCCGACTTTTGCGGAACGGGTCCTCGAGCACGGTTCGCTTACTTACCAAACAGTTTTTCGATACAACGGTGGCGATGCACATCGGCCCAAGTTTAATTGGCTCGCGGAGGGGAATAGAGACCGCAAAACATATTTTGATCGCGGAAACTTTCAGCCGACACTTCAAACCGGGCTAAAAGGTTCTCGCGATACTTTCTCGTTTCAATAACGTGTCGGTTAATTCGATCAACGGAAGGAGGTCCTCGTTACTTCCTCGTTTTTATTATGTGTATACGAAAGTAATGGCGGTTTTTACGTCGAATATCTTTATTAATAATTTTGCTGCAGAACAAGCTAGCCACGCACGTTGCTTCGCTCAGGAATACTCGTTCTTTCCCCTTTTTTCGGGGCCCGCTTCTCGGTACGTGATTTCGTTTGGACAGAGGTTTGGGGTGGTGGTGAATGATAACAATGACGGGGGAAATGAGATCCTCGCTCCAGGCAACTCACAGCAGCCGAGTAATACGCGGGAGCGCGTAGCCACTCTGTTTTTCTTATATTAATGCTAATTTCAAACATGGCTCCGGCTAAGGTGTTCCGCGTGACGAGGTATCTGCGCGAGTAACGTCGGAAAAATCGACGATGCGTCGTCTAGTGCATTATGCGAGAAAAAGAGGGCAAAAAATCGGGGTTCTTACCTCGACGAATCCCTGACTATTGAGATCCTCTGGTGTCCATTGCGTCTGTTGAAAGTCTATAGAAGTACAGTAAAAATCTCGATGAGTGTTCGAAAGCTTCTCGGCACTGACAAAGCGAAGTTCCTAAAAGCAACACTGACTTTTTAATCAGATTTAGCCAATTATATTTGTTTCAGTCGCACATGACCAGTATTTTATGAAATATTTAATGTTTAGTGCCGAGTAGTCTTCGAACATTCATCGAGGATTTACTGAATTTGTCTTGTACAGATCGTGTTTGTTGAAATTTTGTTGAAGGTAACACGTTTAATTAGACTGAAATGAGAACTTGCGCGGAATTCGGATCAGAATTATTTTTTCGATTGACTACAGTAATGCTTCGATAGTTGTCACAGTTACTACCTCAGATATCTTATACTTACCACTCATGGCCTTTCAATCTTGGTCGAGTGTCGGTTGTAGTTTTCGTGAGGGAATCTTTAATCCGTGGACAAATAGACTGACAATACAGAATACAGTAGAACGTCGACTATGCGAATTAATAGAACGATAAATCCGTTCTGATATGAATGTATGTTTGGACTTTTATTATTTTTTGCTAGACGCAAGGTACGTTTACTTTTATTTTCTATTATTTTAATAAATTATATTCCATACGTTGAGCAGTATTGTTCCGCTAAAAGAAGAATATTAATATTTCCACAGAAAGAGCGCATAAATCTTCTGTTTCATATTTTTCATCATTCGACGCCCACCATACGCGTATAAATTTCGTTTATTCTAGATATTACTCGACAATCCAAAACGACGATGAATTTTTCATATCGGTAGGAAATTTCATTTCTCTCTTTTAAAATACATCGTCTTCCTTCCGACAATATTCCTCGTGTACATAAACAGACATCAAGCGAGAGGAAAAAAAAACAAGAAAAGAAGCAGCGAACTCGAAACGCGTCCCAAGTGGTCCGTGGTAAATAGAGTCGAATACCCGTGGAAACAACCGCGCAATCGAATTCGCGGAACCGTAATACAGAGATCGAGGGAGTACAACACCGTGTACAAGCCGCGTAAAGCCGACGAAATTAAATCTGCGGATGGTTTCATATGCCGGCGTTTGACGAAAATAAAGAGGACAAAGGGGTTAGCATTCAGAGACAAAGGACAAAGGTACATATTAAAAATCTGAATGCATTTGTTATTCGATTGCGCGCTTCGAACGATAACTAAAGGAACGAATACGTTAGAACCGTACCCCCAGTGGTTTATATGCTCGCGTTGGAATGATAGCAAGTTTATTAAAATAAAAACGAATCTAATTTATCCAACTGTCCTGCGGCAGTCACGATACAGGAAAAATTTAAGGATAAACGAAATCAGCCTATTTGGTACCGGCCCGGAAATGAACACGAATCTTTTGCTCTTCAGGTGACTGACTTAATTAACTAAGTTACCTGGACCATCAGCAATTTTTCTTCTCCTAATCCGTAGCATCTAAATAAAGATGGCTGTCATGATTTCTCGCTTGCAAGAAGAACCGATTGAAGACGGATCATTCGCTATCCAGGTGACTCCTTCAGTTAAATAATTTGCCTGGACCACCAGCAATTCTTCTTTTTTTAATTTATACCATCCAAAAAAAGATGGCTGTCATGATCTACCGCTCGCAAGAAGAACCAATTAAAACACGGATATTCCGCTACCCAGGTGACCCCTTTAACTAACCAAGTTACCTGGATTATCAGCAATTCTTCTTCTCCTAATTCATCCAACCCAACAAAGCTGGCTGTCACGATCTATCGCTCGCAGGAAGAATCGATTTCCGATGGATTGAGTTAATCAAACGAAACCGAATCATAGGGTGCATTATTTAATCAGGAATCGGATTCTCGTTGTCGATGAGATTTTCCTGAAATCACAGATCATCCAGTCTACAATTTCATCGCGATTACGGTCCCCATTAAAATTCGGGCCGACAACATTAACGACTATAGACACTGCCTTACTCGCGGCGGATACCTGGCTGTCGGCGGGGTATCAAAATTTTAACGACCGACGACGCGAGTCGCGGATAATTCGATACAAGCACGCGCGCGCGCGCTCGCCGCTTTATTAACAATTCCCTGTCGGCGATGTTTGACAGCTGTAATTAATTTCGTCGGTTCGAGCGGTATCCGGGATTCGCCTCGTCGATCGATCGGCACTCGTGTCGACGGATGAACGGCTGGGACCAGTGGCAGACGTTCACTTCGGGATCCACCTGCCTCTTGATCGATTACGTAAAAATCATTGGGGTTAGGGTTGGATGCAGGAACGATGCTGGTCCTAAGCAGACAGGCAACCGGCGTTTGTGAATTCGCGATCCCGTGGCGGCGAGAACGAACGAAACCGGCCTGGAGGGTATGTATAGCCCGCGTGTACTGTGTGTGGGTAGCGCAAACAAACCGACCGCTGATTACAGAGACTGCTTCTGACAGCCCGTCAAATATTCCGCATTTACGTGTACGTCGACGTCACTGAGTATTCCGTGGCTGTGCCTCGTCGTCGCCCTCACGCTAACGCGGTTCTACGTCCCTCCAACCCTCGTCTCACTCTCTCTCCTACCTGTACACTCTCCACGCTTCCTCTGCCTCTTCCGTGGCTTGACTGAGTTGACGGAGCTCGAGCAAAGAGAGGGAGGAACGGCCGAGTACTGGGAAAGAGGGTCTGAGGGTTCGCCAGCGTGGCAGAGCTTCCATCTCTGGGGCTTCCTCACACTCCGTACCTATCCCATCTCCTTCCCTCGCCAATTTCCCTCCGTAAATTCGATTATCTATAGGTATACTCCTCGTCGTCGTCGGTCCCTTCATCCCTCTCTCTCTCTGTTCCGCTCTCAGTGAGCGTCCTACGACTCTTCAACTTCATCGGCGTCGTCCTTCTGCATCCCCTGCCTTATACAGCTCGCGAGTTAAACCGTAGGGAGACGCAGCTTTTTCGAAATTGTCATAGAGGGTCAATCACCGTGGGAAAAACAGAGATCGTGGAAATCGAGGCAGAGGGGGGCGAAGATTTTTGGACGAAGTTAGGGCCGCTACTTTTGAATATCCCCCCTGGAGCTTGGTTTACACCCAGAGATTGCTGGCCAGGAATGTTGGTGGTTCGAAACCAACCGGAAAAGAGACCACACTGCATAGATCTTCGTGAGGACTGCGTGCTTTCGACCCCTCGCGTTTTATGGAAAAATGGGGGTGGATATTCAGTTTTTGCGCGGTCACGTTCAACCCCGTGCCCACAAATGGGCCACGGGACCCTCGGCGAGGACTCGCCCGCACGCTCTTTTATCCCGCCGATTGTACATTGTGCGCGTCTCGTTGAAAAGGAACTTTCCAAGAATAATATTTAACGGCGAGCAGGATGAATCGAACGCCTCACCAAGGCGGACGCAAAATCAATAGCGAACGGGACGAAGATTTTATTTTATCCGCGGCTGGTCCTCTTGGTAAATGTTGACGCTCTGTCCCCGGCGCGCGCTTCACGATGCAATTCCACGGAAGTTGTTCGATGCAAATGGAACATTCTATTTGGCGGAGGGTTAAGAACGCGTGGATTTAATCGAATGAGGGCTCTCGCGAGTAGAGTGGCGTTTCGAGCGGCGACTTTTGTAGACAATTCTTTGTACACGCTATCGAGGAGATTGTCCGCTGCAAAATGGATATTTTGTGTCTTTTTAGTCCGTTGCTTCTATAGAATATTAAGGAAAGTGTTAGCCGCGACGGAAAATTCCATTGGCCGGAATTAAGAATGATTTGGAGTTAATCGAATGGAGATTCCTACGAGTATGGTAGTGTTGTGAGACGGCACTTTTGTAGATAACATTTTCTATAGGGTACTAAACGAATTGTTCGCTGCAACTGACGATTTTATTACAGTTTGGGTTTCTGCTGTCATAGCCAGATGATGTAAAAAGGGGCGAAAGCGAGTTGTGGATTACTCGTTGAAAGACTTAATGCATTAAAGTTTTCGGATCAAAGTATTAATTCATCCTGAAAGCTATTGTAATTTCAAACTGTTCACTGTGAAATAACGTATGGAATTCCTCTCAAATTCAACGTTTTTATTCCGTACACCCTCGAATGTACAATACGTTTCTGTTATCCTGAGGCAAGCGTATTTATTCCATGAGTATAAAAAAGAGGAAACAACTGAAAGAGGTTGTCAATGTTCTCCTGTTCTCTAAAAGTGTTTCAATTTGAGGAAGTTATTCAGAGAGTGGAATAAGTGAAAATCAATAGTGACAAAGAGGAAAAATATGAATGACCATGGAAGATTTAGATACTCGGTCGATGGAATTCTTATGAGCTCATATTCTGACATGTGATATGGCGGTGTCGTTCCGAGGTATGATTATGCTCAGAGTTTGGCAGTCTGCTTCATGATTAATGCAGCACAGTTCCCGCGAACAGGGTGCTAATATCACAGCAATGCCATACTGGAACGGTCCATCAGAAACTAAACACATACTACCCAGTCTTCGTGAACATACGATATCCTATCCTTATGCAAGACGAACGTCATATGGAACGTCATTGATGGAAATAGATGTATCGGGTTGTTCAGAAAGGTCGTGAGTTTTTAAGGGCGGAGTTAGAATCCATAATTTTCAAATTCCTATCAATTTCTGATTTACTACTCTTCTGGATAACTTATATCCATTTTTCAATTAATTTCTTTGTATCATTTATGCACTACTTCAATTATTTTAGCTGGAAGAACTTTTCAGCCTGCTTCTAGATGAATTTTTACAATCAAAAGAATAATCAGGTAACAAAACAAAGTCTAATTAATAGCTCAGATATATAAAATTTTGCAATCGAAATACTGTAATTATTTTACTGGTTCAATAGGATGTAATGAAAATGGGTTTTGCGCTCGTTCCTACATTTCGTCGATATTTCTCGCAAAAAAAGAAAGAATATATCGAGTCACTTGTCCAGTAAATGCATTCCATATATACCGGGAATGTGTAGAATTCCTTTACCAGATAATAATTTATCCTTTGTCCAGTGAAATGCCCCCAAAGACACTGTGCTCGAATATTGATAATGTTCTAAATGACAGTCGTTGAAAGATGGAAAATCGAAAATCATACAAAAATTCTGGACGTTTTCGTTAATTAAACTGAAATATTTCATATTTTTAGTTAATTCCAATACTAGCATTGGAGGAATACTTGTTCTATACGCGGTTCAAATTTCAAGTAAATATCTGAATCAGTTTTTATTATTTCCATCAACTTGAAAAAACAGTTTTGAGAATGATGCATTTAACGTTTGAAGTGTTCATGTCTATGTCGATCGCGGCCCACGCGTTAAAGGGCTGTAACATGAATAATACTTCAAATTTCTGAATTTCCCTTTGAAAATATATTTTGAAGGCCCCGTATTAATAAAAAAATGTAATAAAAACAAAATCGATTCTTTCAACTCGACATATGAGACTACCCTTCTTCACCAGGAATATTAACCTTCCAACAATAGATGTCACTAAATTAAAGTTCTAAAAAGGAAAAAAAAAATGATATTCGCAATTGTGACAAAACAATAATAGCAGCTAGAGGATACGCATACGGAACTTATCAAAGTAACGACGTCAGTTTTACATTCATTTTTTTTTGTAAAATAAAAGAAGATAATTTGTTGACAGTACAGCTGGTAGCTGGACTAGATCGCCTTTACATATTGTACCATTCACACTGGTAGTTGGATTGCAAAGGGTTAATAATCCCAAAACTCCAGATCTGTATGCAAGAGAACAAAAATTGCCGTCTCTGTCAAGCTCTGACAAAAGAGTATTAAACTGAATTATGTTTATTTCGATCAAGACCGTGAAACATCATCGATCTGACCTTATTTTAAATACAGGACGTCGATCCTATTAATTGATCAATCTCGAACGACACTGGCCCGCTCAAAATCAAGGGGCCAAACAGGCTGAATTTCCGCTGTTCCTGTTCGGCTCGACGAGGTCAAAGGTCGCGCGTGCCCGCGAGAGATCGATTCGATTATCCCGTCTGCCGAGACGCTTTAAATACAGCGAGGTTGGGAGGGGATGGGGGCGAAACATTTCGGTGACGAAACTCACTCTCTCACTCTCGTCCCAACTCGAAAACCGGTATCGATCCCGTTCGAGGTCGAGTCTACAAGGGGGAGTGCGGTGGACGGGTAGACGACGCGCGAATAATTTCCGGCGAACGAGCCTCGATCCCTGCTCGCGCTTCTTATTTAAAGATCCGCCCCGGGTATTAACGATTTTCGTCTATAACCCCGTGCACGCCACAGCCGCGGTTTATCCGGCTGCTTGTTCAAGCGCGGAGTGTTTTGAAAGCGTGCCAGTACATCCTGGCGTTGCATGCGCGCGCGTACTGTGTGCCGGGGCCCGAACAAGGAGGAAAAAAAAGGTAGAACGTAGCTATGTGGCGCGTACAGACCGAAAGAGAGAGAGAGAGAGAGAGCGAGTGAGAGGGAGGGAGTGATAAAGGGAGGTAGAGGTGAACGTATGGATAGCGTAGCACAATTCACGGCCGTGCTCTGTGTATTCAGACTTCCCAATGAAACAGTTGTTATTTTGTGGTTGTCGAGTGCACTAGAGAGATACACCGCTGGAATGGAAAGGCTCGCTCGGATAGCAAAAGCAGCAATATCCCCCTTCTCCACCCCTCTGCCGAGTACCGACGTTCTGATTGGTGGTACGCGCGCGTATATTTTTGTACCTCAGCCGTGGATGGTGAATCTTGAGCGGCGATCAGGCGCGCGTAATGCAAACTCTCCCGGTGTATCGTGAGACGCGCAGTGATGCGACTGTACGATTTATCGGACAGACGGCTGAGCAACGGCGGTGGTGCACGTAGACGCTTACCGGATGACAGTAGTATGTCTCCGTTACTAGGCGGGCGGCCGTCGTAAGAACACGGAACGGGCCGCCGACGGTTTCTTTTCACTGGGAATCTGTTAAGGTACAAGATGTATTGGGCGTTGTATCCATTTATTAAATGCAGAATGCTCGACGAGCTTTCCATAGATCTTTGTAAACGGGAAGTATAGGGTGTCATGTAACTGGTGATACACCGACGAGCAAACTCGACTTTCGCTAGGGGAAAAAGCGTCGTGGGGGTAAGGGCTTCCTATTACGTGGTAAATTTATTTCAAGTACTGCAATAAATGTTAAATCGAATGTTGATTTGGTGTAAATTTTAGTAACTCCGAGACCAAGTGGTAGGAGGCCTTCCCTTATATCACTTTTTCCCCTGGCGGAAGTCGAGTTTGCTCGCGAGGGTATAACCAGGTAGGGAGTGATTCTGCGTGAAAGAGTAAGTCGATAATATAGAATAAAACTTTTTAATTTGAGACTACGTTTTCGAGAACTCATTTTGAAAATTAATCTAAATCGCGTGTATGTATGGTGCTAGTAAGTAGAAATGGAGTGCAATGATCAGACACGCTAGCAAAGTCCTATTCAATGGCACGTGTATCCAGCAGATTTTCAAAGTTAATTTTCTCGAATATGAAGGCTCAAATGAAAAAAATTTATTGTACATTTGCGACTTACTTTTTTATGTTGAGTCACCCCTGTCCGTTACATGGTACTCTGTATATTATTGTGTGATGTAATTGTGATATATTACATCTTATAATATGCTTTCAAAGAATCTATCGATTCAAAGAAACTTAAATCTGTTAACACAAGAACTGCCAAAAATGAACGTGTTCCTATTTCTATCACGTTGGTAAAAAGCACAGCTTGTTAAAAATATGTAAATTGACAAAATTAACGATCTTCTTAACTTGAATATTGCAGTAAAAGTTGCAAAGAATCTCTGAGAATACACTGTCATGACATTTCAATAATTTTTATCAGTTCACGAACCAATGTTTACTTCTTTGGTAGTTCCAGTGTTAAAGACCAAAAGTACCAAACTACATAACATTAAGAAAAAAGGAAAGTAGAACTTGAATTATAAATTTTCATTCCTACATTCCTGGTAATCTAATCAATCCCCAGTCTTATCCTTAATCTCTCCAAATGTTCGTAACGCAGTATAAAGTAAAATGTGAACAAGTTTCTCATGAAGGTACATTAGCCCACTGTTCGATTATCGAGGTGGGGCGATACAGGATTTCCGATAGCCTCGTAGCGTTGCTGCGCCCGTCTTTTTACGGACGAATGGTCGCTCATTCTTTCCATGTTCCATCCTTTTTTCTTCCTGATTCTCACGATCCCAAGACACGAACTAGAGAGAAATCCGCAGATTTTTGTTTGTTTCTCTTCTCTGTCGTATAGGTGGTACTACAACCGTAACCAGAGGCAGGAGCCGATCGAGGACTCGTCCGGGCATTACGTGGTGCGAGACGGTTCGTTGATCATACAAGGCGTCCTGGAAAACGACGCTGGCTCGTACATGTGCACCGCCAGTAATTCCGAGGGCAGCGAGTCGATGGAAGTGAGGTTAACGGTGTCCGCGCCATTGAGCGTGCATGTCCAGCCATCGATTCAGACCGTCGATCTCGGGAAGGCCGCTCATTTGGTAATTGACGATTCTCATGGTTGCCCGCGATTGATAGGGTTGGCTTTTATAACAGCAATTAACGGCTCGAACCCCTGCCCCCCCATTCGTCTCGGGCTTTTTAGTGTCGCGTCAGTTGCTCGCTCGTTGGCATTATTCCCACTCTAATTAACTGCGTGTGCCGTAGTTAGAATTATCGTTATTGCGTGCCGGGACGTTGGTAACTGACTTCGAATTAGGATTGAGCTTTTTTAAACATTTTTATATTTTTATCTGCCTGACGTTACCGTGAGGATTTTTTAAACTTTAGATTAACGTCTTGAAGTATAAAAAATTGTACGTGGAATACCTGATCAAAAGTCATCCCCTATCAAATCTCTTTGTTCATTTCTGCGGCATTTGGCGTCCCATGTTTCACGGTAATCCAACTTTTAAGAGCTAGAACCAATGTCCCTAAGGCCACGATTTTGCCCTTCTGGAAGAAGCCCCTACGTCTCTGCATCATCCAAGAAACCCAGGGCAATCTTGTTTTTTTTTGTTGAACGATCGCCGGGAAGATCCGAGGGAGGCGGTATTTCCGCTAAAGTTGGTCGGTTCTCATCAGTGCCCTTTTCTCCAAACCGGTTTTCAGACGTGCAGCGCAAGTGGATTTCCACAGGCGGCGCTCTACTGGCTGAAGGACGGCCAGCCATTGAGAACGGGGGCTCGCATAAGGGCGGTATCCAGGGAGCGTATTTCCGTGATGTCGGTTGCACGGGAGGATCGCGGCATGTACCAGTGCTTTGTGCGGAACGAGTACGAGATGGCTCAAGGAATCGCGGAATTGCGGCTGGGCGGTGAGTCTTTGTTTGCTTACCGTTTACGGTCCCAGGCTGCCCGATGGCGGTGGTGTACGCCTAGCTATCAGCGAATGGGGATGAGACGGTGGTGAGATGAAACGCTGTGGGGAAAATGGTATCCCAGGATGGAAGAATATACCCCATTCGCGTTGTGACCATCGCGTAACGGAATCGTTCTATTAAATCGTCGTTGGGCATCGTTAGAGGATATTCAGCATCGCCAGTTTAATTCAGTTCCCTGGACTGTATAGAAATGGTTTCTTTTCCCGTGGCTGAAACTCGACCAATCCGTTCAACCTCCGTGTAATATCCATTATACCGTTTAAACGATTTCAAGCATGGCCACCAGCCCTGTCCCATTCTGACGGGGGCAGTAACTCGCGGCGGCGGTTAACGATCGTCCCGTGGTATGAAAACGTTTAAGACACTCCGTCGCGACGTCTAATGACATCTGGTTGCAGCCACGGGTTCCAATTACGTCTGGTGCTGTCGCCTTCCCACGGGTTTACTACGACTTTGAATTTTCTCGGGAGTGGTAAACAAATTTTGCACGGCGGACATTCGAATAATGATTGGAGAACTGGAAGAAGTGTGGTGGTAGAATTTTTTTTTTTGGGCATTTAGTGAATTTAGGAATGCTATTTTGTTTTATTTGGGTAACAAAGTCACGTCGTTCGAACAACTTTATGATATAGGCAACGTTGTAAAGCTGTTCGAAATGAATTTTTACGAGTGCGTTAGTTCTGGACGTTAAAAAATGAAGTTTATACTAAATCTGTCAGGATAGGTCAACATATGAGATCGCTGCATATCAAGTGCTGGTTTTATTTTATGATATTTTTGAAAAATTACTGGCAGTGGTCAACACTTGCGTGTTAAGTTATAGTTACAAGGGGTACTATTTATTTCGTCAGACAAACTGGTTGTGGGAAATGAATGGTTATTTGTACATGAAAATCATAATTACTGCTGTCTCTGTTAAAATTGGAAAATATGTAGAAATCCTTCAGTTAGGTTTGTAGAGTGCAGCAGAATTAGTTTGTGAAGTCAAACTATTTATTTTCCACCAGACATTCAGAGATTATCTAGGATAAATTAAATTATTTTTGCATAATAAATATGCGAGAACAATACCCATTAAAACTTTTTTTTCTCCATAATCGATGCAGAATCTCTTCCTCAAAACAATCCCCCAAATTCTACATCGCCCTAGTTCTCCCGACAAAAATCGAATTCCCGCCAACGGAACAAACTAACTCCGCAACACCACCCAACATCCATCATCAACCGTATCCTCGCAGAACCATTCACCAAACAGACCAAAAAGCTACCTAATAATCACCCAGTTAGTATCGTTGAAGTTTCAACTCGCGGCTCATTGAATCCTTGCCTGCCCTTTAGATTGGATTGGATCACGCCCCGCCCCCAAGCGAAAAAGAGTTGGAAAACTCGTGTGGCCACGGAACGTCTTCCTCGTTTTCCCATCGGTTCTCCCGTCCTGCTCGTCGACTCTTGAGGCTCCTTGGCCGATGATGGAAACCTGGCTGGGGCCGGTGCTCGGAAGAAAGGCTCGTTGGACGTGGGGGGTTGGTGGTTTGGCGCGTGGTACGGGAATGTGGGGGTGGGTTGGGGGCGGCGGGGCTTGTTTGTCGAGCGAATGGTTCTGCGGTGATAGGTTGCCGGTGGTTAATGCAGTGGAACTCTTCCCCATACGATCCATTCCGGGTTTGCGTGCCACTCCATCGTAACGCGTTTTCCATCACTGGAGCCCGCGGCGCGCCGTGCCGTTTTCCTCTGGGGTGGTACGTGCCATTTTCGCGCGAAAACGCCCCGAGTCCTCCCCCTAGAGAGAGAGAGAGAGAGAGAGAGAGAGAGAGAGAGAGGTGGGGGCTGCTCCACCTGGCATACCCTTCCGCAAAAATCACTGTTTGCCGCCCCCGTTAATCGTCCGCCCCTTCGATCCGCAGCCGCTTTTAATTATGGAGCCTCTCGCCCCTGGACCCGACGTCGTTGATCACGTATTTCTCATCGGCGGTGATTTCAGACCGAGCTCTCGGTTATAGATCCCGTGGATTCGTTTCAATTTGGCTCTCGATATCAGTTTCCCTTTTTTCCTTCTTTTTTTTTGCGACAGAGTACATACCATTAACAGGTGAGGCTCACTCCCTCGGGGGGACGGTTTAAGCCGTCTCTGTTACGTTGATGACGCAATTCTAGCGCGCGAACTCTGGAGCTTTTGCTGGGTATGTGAAGCTCTTTCCTTGGGTACTTAGTGTTGCAGTATGTTACGTTCATTGGTTGAATCTTTTGGTTCTTGATGTGTTTGTTTGGGAGTACATTGTAGGGGCATACGAAAATTTCATTTTTCATCTATTATTAGTGAAAATATCTGCCATATCCAACATGTAAATATTTTTTGGAACAGACGTTTAGTTTATTCGATCAGATATTTTTTGCCGGGGATAGTATTCAGATTATTCTAGAAACTAAATCTTTCAAATCATAGCTCGTTATTTCCGAGTGTAGACGATAACTCAACATTGATTTCTGCATCACATTTTTAATCTAAATTTAAATCTCCAGTCAATCTTCCTATACTTTGATTACCACACCAGAGCTCTCATAACATGGTTCAAAAGCTCCACAGTTTTTAATCTTGTCAAATTTAACGAACCGTAACAAAATTTACGTCATTTAACATTATAGGTCGGGGCTTGCACTTGATATCCATTTGAAATATTACAAAAATTCCCATCGTGTACCGTCTTCTATCCTACATTCCCCTTTTCAATTTAATCTTCCAAACATCCAAAATAAACGTTACATCCAATCACATTCTCATCAACGAACCACCACACTCACCTCAACCATTTCCTCATGAACCAAGTGATATCTCTGAAATCTAATGGCGTACCTTCAAATGTTTCTCTGTTTTTTTTGTCTTTCTTTCTGGCTCTGTTTTCCATTGACCTACGATCTGTTGCTCACGCGTCATATTTCGACCGGGTAGCCGGTCCCCCACACTCTCTCCCGATGCTTTTTCCATTAACCGGATATCACGGTACGCCGGCCAATGGTTTCGAGTTATGGCCCCGAAGATTTCAATTAAAACACTTTTACCGAGCCAGATTGCCCTGGTGGCCCGGTCAGCTACAAAACCGGGCTGTCCAACGAGTGATTTCGCACACGAGAAACTCTCACCGTGACCGTGTCCCGGAAGTATCAGCTGTCTAGTGATGGTTCGTCAAAATGTTCGAACATATTCGGACTTCTGACGAGAAGCTCGAACAGTCTGAACAAAATTTGGACCAACTTCTGACAAGCTCCGAACAGTTTGAACTTCTCAAACCACTTGAAGCAGCCAAATGACTCAAGGTAGGTTATACAGGGTTGACTAATAACTTTAACCACCTGGAATATCTCTGCTATGATTAAAGTTATGACGAACAAATTTTATTTATAAATCTTGTATGGTACCGAGCGGGCCATAAGATGTGAATAACAATTTTTAGGTGGGTGGAGGGTTTTCGAAGATTTTCAGGTTACCTGTATTATTCTTTTTTTATCCCTAGTAGAATAGTGAATGTTTAGGCGGTTTCAATGATCTAAGTACAATGTCATTCGATGTTAAGTGTTACAGTAGGAGGACGACTATTTTGTCATACGAGGTGCTCCAATCGTCGAACCACTGCTACTATCCAATTGCTAAAGCCTCTTACTACGTAAGAATCCTCCCTTTACTCCTTCATTCAACATCGAATGACCTTGCACTTGTACAGCGCTTGTCAATATAATTGTATCGTATCTCTAAAGATAACAGACATTCCTGATCGTCAAAATTATTGATCCACTATGTACTACGAGACCATCGGCTCAATCGGCTGGAAAGGTTCCAGCTGTTTGGACATTTTCCGAAGTTCGAGCGCCACAACAAATTCAAACTCAGTTCGACCTGTTCAAACATCCTGTGCTCAAAAAACTCCGAACACGTTACGAACTTGTTTGTTCGCTGCGGCCATTGCTATCGTTGTCCTCGTTCCGAAACACCGTCGCGCACGATCCCAAACGCTCGGTGCGCGCTCTCTCGCGCTTCCTTCGCAACGTATTTTCCATCGCGAAGTCGTTTAGCCCCGGGCGACGCGCTATTTTTGCACGAAAATGGCCTCGCTCGATTTTCGCGTCCCGATCAACCCGTGTGCCCGGCATCAACGTTGCGTAAGCGTCTCCCCATCGAGAGCTACGCGATACTGGTCCCCTTCGAAGTATAATAAACTCGACTCAGCCTCGACGTGTTTTTCCACGAATCTCCAGGTACACGAGATATACACGAACTTGTCATATCTTCTTGACGCCTCCACCTATCAAAAAGTTAGTAACATCAGGCTATAAGGCCCTCGATACCAAATATGTTTAGTCTGATGCATTTTCTTCTATCTCCAAAAACAAGCAAGTTATTCAGGTGACGTGTTTTAAATGCCCCACCCTGTATATCTAATGTACCTGATCAACAATTAATTATTATGTTTCAAACTATAGTTACAGTTACGATCATGAAGTATTTTCCCTGTGCAGTACAGATTTCCAATCTGACACGACAACGGTCACATTTTAAAGTAACTTTATATTCTATCAATTTACTATAAAGGTACCATATCTGTTTCATCGCAACTGCTAACAGCGTCGGCCGAAGCGGCACGTTGGTTCGACGAAAGGGTCCGAAAGTCAATCAACCCCCCACCCTCCCGTTACAAAGGTAGTTAATTATTCTCTCTTCCACCCTTCTCATTTACCCCTGCAAGCTTTGCCGTCACCAAGGACGGCGCGTGCTTGGTGATGCTCTCTCAGGCGATTTTATACGTTCCCAAAGTCATAGCCCAACCGCTTTCCCGGCCATTAACTTCATTGGCTGGCAAGTTTGATGGTCAGCGGTACTTGGAAGTCTCTTTCGGAATCGATTAATCCCTTCACGGGGCAATAAAACGGGAAACAATGAGGCTTTTGCTTATATAAAGTACGACAAAGACTAAAAGTATTTATCTTTTCGAAGCTGAGACTCAAAAGTTGCGATAAATAATTTTACCCGAATCTCTGTCAACCTTTTTCACCCCTTCATTGTTGTTTGCGTCTGTAGATGCTTTGAAAATGTCCTAGTTTCCATTATTTTTTTAATGTTCAAATTCATTTCCAGGTCATTGAGTTAATTATATTTGAGTGCAACATAATGCTATATCATGCAACAAAGAAAAGTACAAATTGTCTGGAAAAAAAATACCGGCAACCTAAAAAAATTCAAAACAAAAATAATCATAAGAAACAATGTCCCATATACAATACTTCCCTTCTGAAACCATTCAAACTGTGTTTGAAGTATTTCCCATGTCATTAAAAGTAAAGAAGATACATAGGTATTTGGTCTTAGATGAAAATTAAATTTACTTTTTCATAGCAAAGGACTGCTCCCAATAAATCAGAAGTCGATTTTTTCTTCGAGCAATGTAATTTCAATCGTCATATAAAATTCGCTACACTACACGTGAGTCATCAATGACCCAATTTCATCTGACGTAGAGTTAACGATGGTTGCTATTCGACCGACTGTAACTGAACGTTAGTTACAATGGACCACGGTTTTACGAACGCTGCACGCGCTCCGTTTTCTTTTCGCCTCCCACCACTCCTACCCCCCGCTTACCCATTCTTCGATCCGACTCAACCCCTGTCTGGTATCAGAGGTGAAACTATTTGCACTCTCTCGCCATACCCGGCCAACCCCGTTGCCACGGATAATTGAAGACCCCGAAGGAAAGAAGGTTCTTAGTTGGCCGGGGCTGCGATAGAAACAAGAACAGGAGCAAACAACGGTAATGGATTCAACCTTTGAACGCTTCACCCGCAATTGCATCGGGCCGCAATAACTCGCCCACGGCCGTGAGTTAGCGGGCGGTAAGCGATTTTTCATTAGGTTTAAACGGGGCGATGATTGCGCGGTATTTCTCCCTCCGGTTCCACGACCGCCTTCGAGCTCGAAGAACTGTGAGCTGGGTCATTTATCCGCTCTAGGGATTCCCTTCGGACCAGTTTCTTGTCGATTTTAATACTGGAACTACCAAACCAGACAGAATATCTGGTTCGTAAACTTATAAAAATTTTTGTCTGTCATCCGTATCTTCTTTCTCAACTTAATTTGTCCCTCGGTGTATAGTTGATACAGTAGTAAAGAAGTAATACTATGGGGAGGTAAATAGTTAAATTAGTACATCGTTTGACATAAAAGTCACGGAGTCGCAGCAAAATTTACCTACACGTGATAGAATTACATCATTCTTTAAACAAATTTTTTAAACGAATTATCTGTATGAAGAAAATATGTTTCGTAAGAATTATTTATTTTAGGCTGCTTTTATAACTTCATAGTATCATAACGTTGTTCATAATGCTTTAGTATCCCTTGAACAATATTTATTTCAGACTTTCAGCAATTTTGTAATTCCTTATAATATTCAGTACATATTCGATAAGCGTCCTGACACTTGCAAGCTGAACTGTATATATCGAATCATATCAAAAACTCGTTCTTTCCCCTATCAATAAATACACCAACTATATCAGTCTTGCCAATACCAAATTCTGCACTTCGAAACGTTCCCACCTCGTCAATTCCATCCGTCCATCTCTCGCAGATAGCAAGAGCGCTTCTGTCACTCAATTAGTGGGTCACGTCTGTCGATTTTCGAGGTGGGAAAGTTCGACGTCCCCGTTACCCTGTCATTAGGATTCTTCTCGGCTGCATGATTTCTAACCTGCGGGGCATACACTGTACATTAGGTGGGGATCGCCCGCAGCACACCATGGGATAGTTAGTACCGCCACTCAGGATTTGCATACGCTAACGAGATTCCTGCGGTTTTGCCGATGCTTTGCATGCCGGGCCGAGCACGATCCCAGTCTGCGGCTCCTAGCTACGTCTATTTATTATGCGTCATAGATACGTCAGGGAAGAAGGCACGTCATGCCCCGAGAGAGAAGGAGGCGAACTGGGGAGAGAAAGAGGAATACGGCAAACAAAGAGGACCGAGGAGCGCTGGTGCAAACTGCAAATAGTCGTGTTTTCGAGAACGCGAACGCCGTGGTGTTTAATTTACCCTTCGATACAGAGAGCTGACTGAACTTCGTGTAGTGTTTCCTACGATCAGCATCTCTTTCTTTAACCGTTCGTTTATTCTGACGCACAGAAAGCAAGATGATATACATTAAGAAATACAATGACAGTTCTAACTTCTATAGAGTAGACGAATATACAGGAAAGACTCGATTAGAGTTGGATAAGAAGTTCCTCGTGAGAGTTTCTACTTCATCCCTACCACTGGGGAATGGGAGGCGTGCCAAACATACCACTTATTGCCGTTCCCCTCCCCCATGCATTTGTTGTCGACGGTCGGGTTCGGGCAAAAAGATCTGTGTGGTGTTGTACCGATTCGCGGTGCACCGTGAAAGTTTTGAAGCGGACTCGAGTGTCAAACTCTCAAGGAGTCTTTACTGTATTTGCTAAATCAACGCAGAATACTGTAATTGTCTGACTGTTGGGTCACATATGATCGATAAAAAAACTTCCCTTTTGTCCCCTGACCGTATGCAAGAAGTGAAAGTTTTTACGGGTTCTTTTTAGTTAAGGAACGGCGGTTGCATCTTGTTTTCGCGTCGATTAAGATCGTCGCCACGGTTGCTACCAGCTCGGATTTAGAGAGCAAAGAGCGCCGTTAGTGGGGACCCTTAAAAACAATTTGTTTCCCTCTAATACGCGAAATTAAGTTTCTCGAGAGGCGACCGCTCCGGGCCGTCTCCGTTTCCGCGGATTTTTAATTTAAATTGCAGCCGGCTCGCGGACGAGGAACCGACTGCGAAAGTACTGTATATATTTGACGACAGACTCGACTATTATTTACGCGGCTGGGCTCGTTTCCTTTCGTGATAATAAACAACCTGTTCAGGATTGCAGACAGCAGTCCTGGGGGTGGATTTAGATAGAAGGATATACTAGTTAGAGATCTTTTTTAACCAGCTGTGTATTCTTAGGTATGTTTAGACGACAAAATTCAAAGAATACTTGTGAAATGGGATAGTTCGTTTAAAGCCCGTAAAATTGTCCAAAGGCACAGAAGTTTTACAGTCGACACTAAGCTTTCGGTTCAATTAACAGCGTACAATTTTCTCGGGGCACTCTCAGGTTGATGAACGCGCCTGACACGTTTGTGCGAAGACTTTTTAATAGTTCACTTTTCATTTATCGTGGAGAATGTAAACAGTGTAGACCATTTGTTTTTATTGGCTCTAAAATGACTTCGTTGCCTTGAGGAGGTGGGTCATTATGTTTGGTGCAATTGTGCAGTTCAGAAGGGTTACCTGACCATTACGATAACATCAAAAGGTACAACTTAGCATACTCAAAGTCACTTAATGATCGCTTTCTAAATACTTGAGAAATGTGTTATACCAATTACAATATGCACACTGCTAAATTGAATACTTCCATCCAAAAAACTTTATTCTACGAAGAAGTCGTTTCACAAAATTTCGGTTACCATCAATCCAGTTCAACTCTTCGCCCTTGTGGATTACCAAATAACGATTGAATTTATATAACATTCTTAGAATTCCATCGTTTTCATCGCCCCCGCGGGAGCAGTCGGGTAAAAGAGATCGCAGCCAGTGTTTCATGCCCGCGGGGGAAAAGAAACAAGCGAAACCTATACTATGAGTTGCTATCTCTTTAATCGGCATAATTTTACAATAAATACCGAAGCTCGGAGAACGACGGAGAGTTACGACGTTCAGCGACGAGGGAACAGGGGCCGAGTAATAATATGATTCTTTCTTTGCTGTTTGTTTTTCGAACCATTTCAGTGTACAGAGACGCGGTCGTTGAAGACTTGTTCCCCGCGGTCGGGGATCTCCGAACGCGAAGTTCCTCGCGGTGAAGGTAAAATAACGAGGCGAGCTAATTGGGCGGGCGTAATTGTTAATTTACTAATAGTCTCCTTGGTCTGACAGACTTTTAATTGTACGCACGCGAAAATGGTCACGGTAGCAGCGGGATCTAAGGTTCTCAGTAGGATGATCCTGTCTTTAGTTCCATTTTGCACAGTAGGCATTCAAATTTCAGAATTCTTCGTCTTTCTTTTTTATACGTTGAATACTGTGTTTTTTGTATTGTACGTTAGAAGTATCGTTTATTATGGAGATTTGGAATTTGAAAACAAATAAATTTTTATTCTTAGTATATGCAAGTCTGACGGTATCTTGTTTAATCCCTTGATGGCCACGTCATCCACATGTAACATCTTTCGTCTTAAAATAATTTTATATCCCTTGATGAATTTCTTCCCATGTGAGTTATGTCACTTCGAACTTCTATCACAGTCCAAGTGATAATACTTTCTTCACTTTTATCATCATCACCACAAAACTTGTGTCAATAAACTGTGTAATAATGAGACTAACACATCACAATACATATGAACTAATACCAGGAGACGTACTGTCATTCCATTGACAAGTTAAGCGAAACATAACAAATATTTTCCTTTTTTTTCGTGTGGATCACCACGGTCATAGTGTCTGTGCTGTATCGGATGGTTTCTTGATGACACAGGAACTACTTTCGAAGTCCTGATAGTAAAGTGATTTGCATGTGAAATTGCTTCGTCGGTCATCGTGTTGAAGAATGTATTATCCATAGATCGACTTGCCCCGGCTCGTGTTCAGGCATCCGACCGCGCCAGAATCACGGTATGCATACGAAAAGTTGTAGAATGTTATTTCGTAGTCGGCATGCCCGTGCTTATGAACTTCATGAATTCATTACAGGCAGAGCTCGTTACGCGAAGCGGCGCGTTCATTTAGAGCCCCTCCTGGAACTGGAACGCATGCCCGGCGAATGCTCCGCGGTTATTTTCAATGTTTCTTCGTTAGGTCGCAGGCGCTCTTAATCCCCGGGATCCATTACTCCTCGGGCCAATTATTTAGTACAAAGTCCCTTTGGCCTGCGAAAGTCCACTTTAATGAAAAGGGATAACCCTTTGTCGCTCTATCATCGCGAAATACGTGTTTATATCATTACTTATATCATGAATTACGTAATAAAGTATATATAGATATAGAAGTATATATAGAAAGATAATAATACATACGAATTCGTTTGCATTAATAACATGAGCAATCTCGACCCGGTGCCCTACCATGATTCTCGTTTCATTCTCGGTCAGATTCACAAGATTAACGGAATAAACTGGATCTTCTTGTTTAAAGATTTCGACATTTCATCGAGCTACTACGCAGCACAGAGTCTCTACACTATACCCATCTCGTATTAAATCCACTTCTAAAGGAATCTTAAATAGTGAGCATCTGCTGGCTTTAACTACCTCCTTCGGGTTTTACGATCGACTGAGACCGTGTATTTTACGATTTTGATAGGGAGTTTAAAGATCCACGCCCTTATTTACCCACAGAATTCAGGTTATTAGGAGTTTAATGAATCGGGAATAAAGAGGCAAGCCAATGATCAACGGTGTCTTCAAAGTCTCTTCTGCACAAGGAATACAGCTAGGTCGTTAAAGCGATAGGTGGAAGGCGATGGAACACTCGAACGTCAGGAGCCATGATCTCAGAGAGAAATTCTGTCTACCGTTTGGACACCGTGTAGTACATTAAGAGCGTGAGCTTGTGTCTTTGACGGGGAACACATTCGGCGGTTGGTACTCCGAGGGGTTAAGCTGTTGACACCACTCGAGTGTGTCTCGAGTACCTCGCTAGATTCCCGCATCGAGTATAAATACTGTGGGGAGCTGACGGAATTGGATTCGAGGGGTATCACGAGGAAGGGGAGGACGCTTCTCGAAATACTGACACGATTGACTTCTGACAGTTGTGTACTGGAACACGGTACACGATGCAATAGATGGCGGTCCCTTATCGTGCGGGTTAATTGTTTATGCTTGGTGAGGGGAAGGACTAATATTGTAACCACAATATAATGTAAAGCCCAAGTTGTACTACGATCAAACTGTGTTAATTTCCAGCAGGAAATAGTCCCGTGTGGGGCAAAGCAAACGGTACCAGACGTAAGTGGGAGAATCTAATGTTGCGTTGGTTTAAGGGGAACGAGGGTAGAATAAGTAAGACGCACTGCTGAGAAGAGAGGTAGAGGGTAGTAGAAAAGATGGCAGTACTTCATTAATATATTGTTACTAAAATTCTATAGGACGGTCAATATACACTTTTTAGTTAGAAAACTTAGAAGCGTAAGTGGAATGAGTCAATGATAGTGCAGACAAATTGTTGAAATGAAAAATAAAATGGGTAAGGCGGAGATATGTTTTTTATAGTTATGTAGAGTGTTGTAGTATTGTGCGAGACCTAATAGAGCCCCAGATAAAGTAAAGAAACCTCCATCTGATGCCAGTTTTTGTAAAGTAGAAAAATCACTGATAAATCGGTCCAAGGGGAACGTATAATTAAATAGGTCAGATACATATCTCATAAGATAAAAACCGTCCCCGATTGAAGGAAACATAATTCTTCAACAATTACATGCAACTATTAATCGACACTCTTCCGTAAGTAGAATAGCCTCTGCTGAATCAGCCTAAAGGGGAACGAGTCAACGACAGGTCATGCATCTCGTTCGTAAGAAAAAGGGGATAATAGGGGATGGTGTGGGCGGTACAAGGGTGGTATGGGGGTGGATTCGTGACGGTATTTCGATGGTTGCAGGTATACGTAATCCCGTCGTGACGTCTGTTAACAGAGATCGCGCCGCAGCTGGTCTACAGGTTTATCGAGCAGACAATGCAAACCGGTCCATCGGTCTCCCTGAAATGCAGCGCCGCGGGTAATCCCACGCCGCAAATTTCCTGGCTCCTGGATGGATTTCCGCTTCCGCAAAACGACAGGCTACTGATTGGCCAGTACGTGACCGTGTACGGGGACGTGATATCGCACGTGAACATCTCGTCGGTGAAGTCCGAAGACGGGGGCGAGTACGAGTGCATCGCGAGCAGCCGTGCGGGCGATGCGAGCCACTCGGCGAGGCTCAATATTTACGGTGAGTACAGAGAGAAATAGGGGGAGGGAGAGAAAAAGAAGGACTGTTAAGGAGAAGAATCGCCGGTTGGTGTCGATTGGAATTGACTGGAAACCCGAGGGAGTATTACGTTTCCCCACGGAAATCGATCGTCCGGAATATCGGCTTGATGGGCTCCCTTTGTCGTTAACGCGCGATACGCCGATGGGGGTGGTTTTCTGTTAATTAAAAACCGCCCCCTTCGACGAATCGACCGACTTATAGGAATTATTCACGGCGCGTGAAGACCGAAACGCGAAGAAAGTCGAAGACTCTGGTTTTCGAGTTGCATGGATTCGGAGAGAATCGTACTTGAAGATCAATTAATTTAGCGGAAGACCAGTAGAATTTCTGCTTAACGGCTTGGAATTTTTCTTATGTATTGATCTTTGTACGAGAAGATGTTCAGCAGTTAGACTGTTTCATTTTGGTATTGTTAAATTTGCGTTTGAGTGAATTTAATCTGAAATCGATGTTCGATATGTAATTCTGCTGTGTATTACAAGAATTTATGAATTAATTCAATATTAACAGTTACGTATCGTATTTTACAATCGACCGATTGGCGAATACATATTTTCTCGATTTGATTGTAATTTCGGTTGAATTTAATTTAACTGACAGTATAATAATGAATTTTGGAACAATGCACGATAGTGAAATACAGAATCGTAGGATAATTAGCAGAGAAGCAGTAGAAATTCACACAGTAACTCGGCCTTTGTACGATTACACATTCACTACGATATTTCAACATTATAATGCGTCAGAATTCATTGCAAATTTGTCATTTCACGACATCCCGTTATAGTTAGGTAGATTGCAATTTTCAATTTCGGAAATATCAAAATTTACTTTCAGTTTATATAGGATGTTCAAAAAAAGGGGATAAGACTTCAGGAGTTAATAATACTGAACCAGAGGAGTGAAATATGTTTAATCAACATGGATCTTAAAATCAATCCTTTAATGTTTTTATCCTATTCGGTCAGTACTGTAAGTAGCTAAAGTCTTAGACCCTTTCCTTTCAACACCCTGTGTATTCTTGTAATTTCTGTATTTCTGTGTATTCTGTAACGAATATATTCCGCGTCGTTTGAGAAACTTCATTGCGGTGTAAATGGATTCGAACAAAATTAGAAATGCTTTCATCCAACGCGGTTCGGCCCCATAAACTTTAGTATAAACTTTCAAAGCATCAGCCCAGGTGGTTCTTATTTTCCCGGGATAGTAGGAAACTGGAACAAAACGAAGATAAAAGGTTGTCGGTACTCTTCGTCTTCGTTCTTTCGTTGCCGTCGAATCGATTCCACTAGGACGGTCTATAAAAACACGAAAAAAAAAAATATCTGTTAACCGTGACCAACAAGGGGGAATTATTTGAAATACACGTATTATTACTTGTCAATCGCAGGTCTACCATACGTCAGACCCATGTCCACGGTTTCGGCTGTCGCTGGAAAACAGTTTCACATCAAATGCCCGGTAGCTGGGTTCCCCATTGAATCGATAACTTGGGACAAAGGTGGGTAAATGAGGTTTACTTTCCTGTCATGATTGCCGTTACTACATTTACGGTGCAAAATTCAAGTCGATCGAAATATTAGAGGGAACATACGGGTCCTTCGATTGGCATGTGTAAGTCTAAAAAATTAAATAGTAATTATTCGATGCCTTTTAAAAGTATTAATGCTTCGTGTATCGATTTCGCATTTTAAAGTAGAGTTTTATGTATTCATAGAATTTTATATTCAAAATACAATAATAGAGGAATTTCATGAGAGCTCAATAAAACCAGAACTGTTTATTTTAGAACGGACTGTGGATTTTATTCGCACTCAGAACGATCTGCAGACCATTATAAAATGAAATGTTTACTTAACTTTCAGGAAATGTTTGAGGTATTTCACTCAATAAAATTTTTATTACAGCACCGGCTTGCAAACTCATATTCGGAATAACAATGAATTGTAAAATCTGTTATTCTCACCTTACCATTATATTTGTTAATTTAATTTCTGCTATTTCTGTATTATTTATGCTATTATGTTATTACACGTGTATTATTTGTATTATTTTCCATGATTCTAGTATCGAAAAGAGGAGTGTTTATATAATCTCGGGCGATACATTCCATCGCCCAATTCTAATCTTCTCTACATCACGTTGTACCTCGCCATGAACTCATATACAGTGGAAAAAGACTGTAATTTTCAAAATTATCTGTAGTAGCTTTCAAATACTGTATTTTTACTACTATCTATTGATCGCGTGGTCCAATATATTTTCAGAAAACATGCCGATATCCAAATACCTTTTTTCATCCATCGTATTTACAGTATACAAGTCACTTCATTTTTGATCCAACAGAACAATAAGGGATATTTCTTCTTCGCTTTCCCATTTAGACTTTCAGTCAGTATCTAAATTGAACTTCACTTGTCAAGAAATTGGGGACAGCAGTGACACGTTTCGCTTGCCCATCGAACGGACCCGTATTTCCCCTGGAATTTTGATCGATCGGCAACTACCAAACCCGCTCCCAGTATATTGACGCGTCATTATTGTTGTTGTCAGACGGAGTGAGACTGCCCACAAACATGAGACAGAGAGTGGTGAACGGCAGTCTGTACATCGATACCGTGCAACGGGCCGCCGATCAAGGCACGTACACGTGCATCGCCAGGAACAAGCATAACTTCACTTCACAACGTTCGGTCGAAATACGGGTCCTAGGTGAGTGACCAGGCGACAAATAGAAAATCCCCCGATACCAGATCATTTCCAGGCTTTTCAGGTCAGGGCCGAAAGAGGCTCAATTTTGACCAGGTCGTTCGGGCCCTGTGTCGTTCACGTATGACTAACCTCGGGCGATTATTATCGTATGAGCTTGGCAAAGTGTGTCTGGACAGTTTCGAGATTGACCGTCGTTATCCAACGGCTGGGTCATCCACGGTATGTTGATGAACTAAATCGCCGCACTGTTTATGCAGCGATAAAGCGAATATCCTCTTATCTGCGTACATACGTGCTCGTGAGGTCGTGTTGTGGGACACAATTTGGAGACAATACAGAAATTTACATGGGAATATTATACTCTTTGTTAATCGAAAAAGAAAAACTGTTTTTACGTCCAAGAATCAAGCGAATGTGTAGAGCAATTTTTCGTATGGTGCTTCGTTTGTGAGAAAATTGCCTTTGAACATCTGTTGGGCATATGTTTAAACTATGTTTTATGTATAATAAATCACACAATCGCATGTACCCATAAGTCTAAATTGACAAAGACGATCTTCAATTACATTATTCACAATCGAGTCATCATAGAAGTATAGGGCACTACATTTTTTTTTTGTATCAGTGTGTTTCCCGAGTCCAGTCGCGAAGCTCTCCAGACACATTTCGCACGAGAAGTTCGAATCCACAGGAGACACAAGAGAATACCCTCGGAGCAGCGCCGCGCGTGATCGAGATATCAAAGAACGATCAACCAGCGGCGCTGACGAGCCTGAACTTTATATGTGAACCACGTTACCTTCCCAACATCTACCCTTCCTTGTGATCTTCCATTCTCCTACTCCCTTATACGCCATATTAATTACGACTCGTGTATGCACAGTGTCCAAGGGCGTATTTGAAGCGTGCCCCCCACCCCCCCTTAATTTACCTTCACTCAAAATGTTTCTATGTCAGGTTTACGGAGGGAACTCCGTGGTGTACAGCTGCATTGTTTATCGCTGGGCGGGATTAGCGTGCGCGAGGCAGCAACCCGCGTCGTGTTTCCGGTTCGATCTAATCCTCCCGCCCCGCGCGGGAATTTCCGACGACAACCACCCGCAAGCAACAAGCGTTTATGGCGCGGGGAACCGGTGCCTTTATCGTCCCTTAATCGTTATCGCGTCGACGGTAATCGAGGCTCACGCCGACGACGAACGCATCGCCGGATTGTAAATTCGTGTTTCCTCGAGCTGTACGAAGCGGATTTTGGCCATCCCCTAACGCGATCCCGTAACCCGTTGTTTAAATGTTCTGCATGGATTGTGTCTGTATTAACATAGAAAATCCAGTGTGTGATGTTTCCACAGCGGCTAGAGATTGTCTGTTATCGATGGATGGAGAGAATCCAGCTTTATTGTACTTCTGAATATTCTTTTCTTTTGGGGTTTGGACACTTTAATTAACACGTTCGGATTTGTATATGTTTTTGAAACGCTTCTTATAATTGGAAGTAGAGGGGAACAATAATGTTTCTGACATTATGGTGGATTTCCTTTATTACAAATTGAAATTATCAGTCCCTAAATGCTTGGCAATACCTTCTGTGATAAAAGTCTGACCACTTTTTCGAAGTAGATCCTCTACACCAGAATTAAAATTCAAAAACTAGTATCACGTATGAAAATTACAAGTCTCCACAGCATTTTCATCCTTTCGCGAGGTTTTCGTACGTCAGAAGCGTGTGTTGCATCCGACGTTCAACAGACGCCTGCGAAAGGCCCAGTATAATCAGAAGTAAAGTTCCGAGCAAACCCTCAACTATGATCAACTTCAGTTTGAAGCTCGACAGCGTCATTGTCCCGGTTAATTTCAAGCATGTCGTCGGCGGCACGAACTTCCAAACCAGCGTGTTAAACTATAAATCGTGCGACTTTGCCGAACCGTGCACGATACCGGTCAAACATCCGCTCCGATCGACGCTGCCTCGCGCAGAAACCCGGTGGAATCCAGATCTCTGATTCTCGAGGCGGGGGAAAGTGCGGCGGAACTTCTAAAAATTCGGGATCTCAGCGTAAGTTGCCTCAAAGGATCCTCCGGCCCGGATTACCCAGTGGAGTAGGAATATCCGTTTTAACCGTTGCAAGGTCTTATTCACCGTATATACATATATACATGTACCAAGAAGAATTCAACGTGGCGACCGAAAATTTTCCTCACCGCGATTTCCGGAATCGTTGGGCGAAACGGTGGGTGAAACGACCAAACGAAATCGAATCTCGAACGAGAACAATGGCGCGCGGTTGGTCGACTATCGGGTGGAATCAGAAATCTCCGTTCAGCTAATTAATCCTCGAACAAGCCAAGGTTTGGTCGCGTTCGGGGGAAGGCGAACGAGGCGATTATTCAATTTCGTTTCTATTTACCGTCTGCACGATGTGACCGCATTCGAGCGTTAATTACTGCTGCACACAGACTCGCTGGTATACGTCTTATTCCTACACCAATGGGGATCCGCTTTGCGTGCCGGAGCAAAAGAAGGAGACAATCAAAGGGACTAGGGCGCACGGTGCACAGAGACCGTCCGCCCTCCGCTTCCCCTAACCACTTTCTCAAATGCAATCATCCGCGCCAGAGTCACGGCTCTCGCGTCGAGGTCCGGATATAATCGAAGTGTTTCGAAACGAAACGAGGTTTCTTATCGGTGGAACACCTTGTTGCCTACGATGGATTATACGGGTGCGGCAACGCGTGTACATACTATACAGAGTGTCCCCAAAAATGTTGTAATTCCTTGAAACGGGTGATCCATGGTGTGATTTGAAACAACTTTTTCCTTAGCGCAAAAGTTCCCCGAGGCTTTGTTGACGAGATATTAACGAAAAACCCGGACCAATCAGAGCGCGAGTCTGCCGGCCGACGTTCTAGCGGTAGCGTTGGCTACGCGCTGTGTTTGTACTACGAACAAGCAAGTGGGTACCCATTGAAGGGAACTGTGTCGAATAGCAAATGAAAAATTAGCGAATCAAATTAAAAGTTCGATTTTATTTGTTACGTCATTTTCATTTGATATTCTACGCAGTTTTCTCCGATGTATGTCGATTTGCTTGTTCGTAGTGCAAGCGTAGGGCCTAAGCTACCGCGGGTACTCGGCCGGCAGACTCGTGCTCTGATTGGTCGGGATTTTTCGTTAATATTTCGTTAACGAAGCCTCGGAGAACTTTTTCGCTAAGGAAAAAGTTATTTCAAATCACCCCAGGAATCACCCGTTTTAAGGAGTTATAGCATTTTTGGGACACCCTGTAGATCTGCGCAATGGTGTGTACGTGTGCGTGTATGCGCTGTCACTTTTCTATATCTCTGTGCTATTTCTCTCTGTCTTTCTCTCTTTTCCTCACGCTCTCTATCTCCTTCTCTTTCTTTCTCTCCCCACATTTCGCCTCTCTGGCTGCAGTAAGCGACGAGAGCACTCGAACGATGGGACAGTCAAAGGTTAGTGATAGTGTGTATAGAAATTGTGCAAATGTTACTTTAGGCTGGAGAAGATACATACATACGTGTATCAGCTGGTAATAAGGGGAAGATCTAAGCACGTTAGAAAAATATACCTATTAATAATTAGACTGCGGGATTTTATAAAAATTCAAAAATTTTTATGGAGTAATTCATTGACCTCAAGTTTTTTTTATTGCCAGCTTCTCAATTGAGAGTTATATATGGTTTACATGAGTTTTACGTAGAGTTTTGACATCGATTTTCAAAAAGGTGTGTAATACTAGAGATGTTAATTACAAATGTTCTGATTTGAAAATTACATTTATTTTAGAAAAACAGTACACATACAGGCATTCTTAAAAGTTTGCTTCGCGAAGTTAAAATCTCATGTTTAGTGGTGGTTAAACTGAAGTTATCTCGGCAATAGATGAGTATTATTATCGTGTTATTAATATCAAGGATTTTTGTTGTATGAAAATGAAATCAATATAACAATGTTATAATTATTATATATATGATGAATAAGAGCGTCCATAATACTAGCTGGAAGGATTAAAAAATAATTAACAAAGCGGATCACGAAATCAGACCTTCCAGTGCAAAATATTGGCAAATGTTTAATCTGACACATGATATTATATTTCAATGGAAACAATCGTATCGACCATCGTTGAATACCAATACCAGCGTATATGGATTGAAATTGACCAAAACCTCTGTTAATTAATCTTTTAATGTCCCAGATATTTTCTTTAACACACAATATAGATATTTGAAAAGAGAACGAAATAGCGTATCCGGAAATTACAAGCATTTTCGATGTAAACACCTGTCGTTCGAATACCTTCGGCGTCCACTGTACGTACATCTCTGTCTACCTTTCTTTCTATCAATGTGCGTCACCGGATATCCGTGCGTTTGACAACACTCGCGGATCGTACCCACGCACCAGAGCACAGCACTTCACTGCATCGCTCAAGCATCTGTCCTTGCACGCGCTCGCCTAAACTGCTCTGTACATACATATATATATATATTATATTCCGTACGTGTACTTTTGTACATAAAAATTTATAGCGCGGCGATAGTACGTATACTCTATCTGAAGAGGTACGGGGGCCGCTGTGACGTGACACAGGATGAAATACTCGGGGCGGCTCCTTCGGTTTAATCGCGTGGCGAGTCAACTATACGAGATACACACGGGAACCGTGTCGTCTGCCGAGCCGGGTCAAGGAGGCATCTATCGTTTGGCTCGGTTGAGGAGGAAGCGGAAAAGACGTAGAAACGTATCACGCCGTTCTTGATATTTATTGGATATTTATTTGTCGAGTGCACGTCATCCTGGATTTTAACCGAAGCTCGACCCTGTGCTCTCAGCGCACTGGCTTTATCAATATAATGGAATTCCATGAAAATTGAATTTGAAACGTTGCTGGCGGAATCTTTAATCTTGTAGAGATAAAAAATTCGACAGTGTATGGAGCTAATGTATAACAAAAAGATATAATTTATAGTGTTAATAACAATCTTTATTTTTATATGTTCGGCCAGTAGCACAAGTTCTGATCTATGCCCCACTCCACAATCGTACTTACTCACTGAACGAATCCCAGGCAGGACAATTCCACCTCGGCCACTTCGTGTCAGCCGCAAGTCGTGCCTCTTCCACTCTACCGATCGAGTGGTTCGACAGGTATACTAAAGACGAGCGCCCCGCGTGTTTCGATCCCGTGTGCACGCGCCTGTACATAAACACGCTGTTGTCGAAGCATCGATATTCTATCACGTGATTCTCAGTCGCCGTTTCATCGGCGTACGCGCGGTGTGTGCACCTCACTTTCTCGAGATCGTGTGTTCCCCGTCAGGATTCTCCGTGGAATCACTAATTTCATCGTGAATCGTGAAGCACTTCCGTGAGCACACGCAATCAAATTATGCCCCGATCGACGACGATCGATCGATCGTTTTCCCTTTTTGCGGGAACATTCCCGTAGAAGTTTGTCGACGCGATCCTGTGAGCGGGAATTAATTGCGAAAGCTTGTCCGCCTCGCGAAAGAGGAATCCTTAAAAAAAAAAAGTAAGGTATGATTTTGGTCGGTTTTATTAAATACGGACCGCGAGAAGGGAATATTTTTTCCCGCGAATTTTTTCCACGACTCTCGAGCAAGCAGACCGAAGCGTGCTTGTCCGTTGGAAAAGTGAAAACCGATTCGGTACGAGAAATTTTTACACACCAGTCGTGGTTAAATATCAATCGAGCCGCCGTTTGCTCCCGTAAAGTGCGCGAGGTTTATCATCGAGCGGATCAACGGGGCGAACGAAGCGCGTTTTCGAGCCCGTTACAATCATTTTCAGCCGTGTACTTACGCGTTCTGTTCGTGGAAGAGGGAAAACGCCGGGGTTAAGCGGGACGAATATGGTTATCAGTGGAACGGCCACGAAAATTACGTTTAAGAGGTAGGTACGTGTGCTGCGCGAGCTCTTTGATTGGTCGTTTCTCCTCGGTTGAGTATAATTTTGGAAAGATTTCTTTGAGAGACATTTTCCGCGAGTTTGGTAGCTGTGAGAAATTACATAATACGATTTTGATTTATCGTCAATTATGGAGATTTTGTTTTAGGTATTATTACTTTCTGGAAATTAGTTAACAGGCGATATTCGGTATTAATATTTGGCTGGTAGAATGGAATTACATATTTTGTTTCGTGTATTCGACGGAACGAGGTGGGTTCGACCACCGATGAAGGAATATATGCTTTGTACTCGACTGAACGTGGAGTTACAGGTGATAACATTTCAATGAAATACAATTCGCGTGTTTTCCATCCGAAGTTTTAACCCGTTGGTAGAGTCTTTTCTGGGAAACATTGAAGAATTGGAGAGATACAGGTGTTATGGTTTTGGAGTAGTTTAGCGGGAACATTTGGTAACAATGAAACTCAATTACGGGGTAAAGAGAAACAAGGGAATTCATATGATGTTTGTGTAACATGACGTACATATGTAGATTCAGAATAGAATAAACGAAGCTACTTTGGAGATACAAATTTATATTCCTCTTCTGTGTACAGTCATTTAAAATTCGTGTTGATATAATGACCATAGAAATGGAAATGAATTATTAAACTACCGGTGTTTATGCAAATTCTTATTTTTATAAATTAATTTGTTAAGATAGAAATAAAATGGAACGGTATTATCGTATTAGATTAAATTTCTGCTGTGTTTGATGAACATTTTAAGTTTACTCCTTTGGGTCTGCAAAAGGTTTTCTAAATTGACGGAGTTAAAAGGAACCATATATCTTATTGATCTAAACTTGTTAGTCTATAACTACATACGGTGGCTGCCGAAAATTTCCGGCTAAAATGTACTTTCACCATATCTTTGTCATGACTTCTGTATTTGTTCGAAACAGGCAACCGGATTATTTTTATGCATGAAAAAATGTGTCCTCAATATAGGTGTATTAAAAGTTCATTCGTATTAGGTATATATTTTCAAGAAGGTATGTTGAAATTACAGTTTCGTTGGCAACTTTCAGCAGCCACTCTATATAAAAGAATATTTTTATTTCTGCAAAATAGAAAATACTGAAAAATTTCGAAAACAGTCTATTGGGCAATGATTAAGAAGTAGTTAAAGCACAGGAAAATATTTTGATAATAATTAATGCTACATAAAATTGTATTAAAAAATTATAACATTTTCTACAAGAAACTAATGGAAACTTTTGCACAGAGCTAATATCTTACTCCAAAGCGTCTACAATAAATGCACAAAATCCAGAATCTATCAACAACGACCAATCAAAAATCGCTTCAGGGGTCTTGTCAGTGTAAAACCCTGAAAAATTGTCATTTCTTGGGAATTTTGTTTCAGTGAGCGAAATGTTCAACATAAATAAAGTGTTTCTATTTAAATTTATTAATACACACATTGAGATTGTAAACAAATTTTTACACTTCATTTACGTTAAACATTTCGTTTACTGGAAAAAAATTCCCAAAGACTGATAATTTTGTAGGGCTTCACAGTAGCAAAACCCCTTCAAAGAAACAGTCTCGCGACTCATTCTCAGTCTAAACATCGGTCGACTTTCCTAGATGAAACGTTTCATTCACGGTAAGCACTCGCGACGACGGTCCCGCGAAGATCGCCGGCAAACTAACCTTTTTAGTGGAAAACAAACACAGCGTTACCAGTGAGGCGTGCACCCGCCACGTACTGTCTCCGAATCTCTGTCCGGTTACATAGAAAACTGCAATTGAATACGGTATCCTTTGTCCGCCGTGCATTAGAACACTCCGCGGAGGCCTGGTCAACGTCCCAACGAAAGCGTTTCCCTGTAAAGAAAATATTCTTCAACACCGTTTCAAAGTTCGTTGTGTCGGGCTTTTAATTCACCGTCCAGGTGGAAATTTAATTAACACCGTCGTAATTACAAGCGGTACAATAGGAACGACCTTTGACCCAACCACATTTTCATTAAGTTCGACGTATCGGGACGTTCTCTACCCTGGGCAGAGTGTTCTAAAACTCGCTTCTCTCTCTCTGAACCGGGCGCTGTCGGACTCTTGCAATCTCATAGAACACCTGACTGCAACGTCATCCAAGTAGCCATGTGCATGATCGAACTGGAAGTGACTCGATTTAAACGTTAATCGTTGGATCCTTGGAAAGTTCCTCCAGGGAAATTCGATGGTCAATGAAACGATGATCGACACCACGAAATAATTACCAAGCTGTCCGACAGCGCCTGGTGGACGTTTACAATCGTCCATTCAACGTGCTCTGTCTCTCTTCTTCGTTTGTCACTGTCTACCCCCCGTCCGCCCACGAATTTCTTTACCGACAGTGAATTCGTGCGTCCACCCAATCAACCCCACCCATCCGTAAAACCCGCCCGATTGACCCTCTTACTATAAACCCCATTCTCTAGCGAATCTGAAACAAGCTTTTTTGTGACTGGGAATGCCACCTTTTGTCTTTTGTATTGTTCTTTCAGTGCCACCTAAAATCACGCCTTTCAGTTTTGCTCGCGATTTAAACGTAGGGGACCGTACTAGCGTACAGTGCGTGGTCGTGACTGGCGATCTGCCACTGACGTTCACGTGGCTGAAAGATAACGTCCCGATAGAGACGATCAGGACGTCACAGGATGCCCCGTCGTCCAGCCATGGCCGTGTCCAGGCGGCGCCGCACGGCCCCGTGGACGTAGCGATTAAGGGGCCAAAACGGGGCCCGAAGGCCGACGGGCACGGCGAACAGTCCCCGAGAAAGGCGATTACCGTCCGGCAATATGACGCTTTTACCAGCGCCCTGAGCATTAGCACGATCGCACCCGCGCACAATGGCACGTACACCTGTCGCGTGGCCAATGGCGCAGCCACCGTCGCTCATTCTGCACTCCTTCACGTCAACGGTAAACGCACACCGTTGGTGTAAACTTCTTCGTTCGCTCCGGCAACGGCGACAGAGGTGTGTCGATCCTTGACCACGATGTATTCCCTTCGAGACACGATACCTTAAGCCGCGTTTCCACCTGCTTGAAACACAATACCTACACCCTTGTCTTGGTAACAACAGACCCTGAATGGTACCCTGTGCGAAAACGATATCTTAATTCAATCCCTCGCGTTTAGTATACACGCAGAGACCCTTTCCATCACTTATAAAAGGGTTTCTTTATCCTCGTTTTATTTCGTCCCTTTGAAGCGATCTCGTCGCACCAGCATGCTCCGATGCGTCGCGAGATCGCGTATCGCGTCGTTTATTGCACGTTTTTCGTTCGATACTCCACGACCTATGACGTTCCTAGGTATCCTTACAGGACATTGATTGGAACTAACATGCAATCTTATTTTGAAATTCTATTAAAGATTCGACCTTATTTTGTATACTATAGAACACTCGTTAATAGTTTCTACAGCCCAATCAATGCACCATCCACTCTACGTCGAATCTTTCGAAAAGTGGCAAAGATCGAACCTGCACGTCTCCAGATCGATGCCCAAGCACACTTACGCTCTTCGATTCCGGGCTCGCAGCAGCATAATAAAGTCCGACTGGCGATTTTCCAGCCGGACGGATTATACGGCCGCGTTGGGAAAGCAGCTGATTGATCGGTTGGTAAAGGGAACAGCTCTAGCTGGCGCACCGGACATGATCGATCAATCAGCGTTGTGCCCGTGCTCGGTGCGATGATCAATTTTCCGTTGTTCCCTTCTGGCAAAGAAAAAATACAAGAAAAGTTTCCGTTTCCCAGCACGTGACCAGAAGCCTTGTTTTCTCGAAGACATCCACGGGCATGTATCCATCCAGCGTTGTTTACGGGACATGCGATCTCGATCTTTCCATTCCGTTCCTCCAACCCGATCATCTCTGTCGTCGTTCGCGAGTCGAGTTTCTTAAGCACCGAGTACACACGAGGATCGTCGAGGATGACTTCGGATATCCATACGTCCGGATTCGTTCGAAGCGATCTCTGTTTCTGCTACATGCTAGTCCGAGATGCACGCCCGAGACAGCACGTTCAGCCGGCGAGAAGACCCGATTCTTGATCCCATGCAGCACCCCCGTGATTGTACCGTTCGTGTAAGGCTACGTTTGTTTCCGTTGATTTCATTTTTCTTTTTTCTTTTTTTTTTTTTTTGGCCCGTCGATATGTGATATCGATTCTGGCGAAACGTGCCTTGCGTCGGTTCGACGTGATTTATTAGATTTCAATTTAGATCGTTGGCCCAGGATCGCGACGATCCGTCGGCTTGGACTACGCTTCACTCCATTCACCCCCTCGTCCACACCCCGGCTGGACATGCTGCGAATTTTCAATTCTCTCTGACTTTCGATTTGTTATCGTCCTCCGTTATACTCTGTCTTTACACACTCTGTGATCCTGCACGCTGTTTCTCTTTTGCACGCCTAATTGCACGCTTCCATTCAGATTTACCGTACGGATACTCTATACGAATCTTGATACGTGTATATGAATATATATATATATATATATATATAGAATATGAATATATATATATCATTTCTATATGTATATATAAAGGTATACTTGCCAGTGTTCTATACTGTCGTTTGTGAGAACGTCTTTTTATTAGTGTGTATCGAAGTCTACCAAGTATGTACCGTAGATCGTATTTTATCTGTGACATCGAAGCGCTCGGTGGTATATTTATGTTGGAAGGGACAGTTCTGGTTCGCTGATTTTTCCTGTGACGTGAGGATCAAGTTTGGAAATGACGTTTTTTTCCACGTTATTTGTCGTTCGTATCGCAGGCTTCGATAAGCTATTTCAATGTCAGGTATTGAGCATTTTAGTGGAATTGTTACAACACAGTCTTTCCAGTGTTAATTACTGTACATTATCCTAAGGCTATAGTTACATTTTTTCCTTTGAATATGTTTTTTTTTAAAGAGAAACGTAGAGAACTGTTGTGTTTCCTTCATGAAGGTCTATAGGTATTGGGAACATTTTTATTTAAATAACATCTAAGAAGTAATAGATAAAAACAAGCTTTTAATTGTAAGTAACAACTACATTTTGCGTTTGAAGGAAATTTATTTCCATAATTCCGCAGGTAACATATTTCTAACTTTTTCTTTGCAGGTAGATGATTCTTTTTTATTCCTTAATCTTTAGACCGCAGACCACTTGGAAGTAGCACACTTGCTGCGTATTATGTTGCGAGATTCTTTGCTAATAATTTAAAAAAAACATCCAATTTTTTTGTATAGATTTTACAGAACGTAACAACTGTATATAAAACAGAAGAAGCGTACGATGGAAAGTACATAAAATACATAACTCTTATACGAATCGCTTTTTGCATCGAATCAGGAACGTTTAAAAGCTTTGTTCGCAGTTAAAAGGTTTCTGTCAGTTTTATTTCTCCAGAAAGGAATCAGTGAACAGATACATCATCCAA
This sequence comes from Dufourea novaeangliae, assembly GCF_001272555.1. Taxonomy (NCBI): domain Eukaryota; kingdom Metazoa; phylum Arthropoda; class Insecta; order Hymenoptera; family Halictidae; genus Dufourea; species Dufourea novaeangliae. The sequence continues at coordinate 3,823,657 of NW_015373891.1, read as the reverse complement.
TAGATCCATTCCCAATAAATATAGATCTGCAACTCGATCACGTAACTCGGTAATCAGAACCTCGTTTCCATTTCTGATCCTCGTCTCATCAGTATACGCGTTCTTTCAACCTGGAATCACGGAGAAACGCCTACTCCTCCGTGTTTGCCGAAATTTCGGAATTGTCCGCTGGAAAATTAAACCGGGGATCCGCGGAGTCGGATTAGGATTTTCCGTCGTGTTTCCGCGCTTCTCCATCCGGTGGGGCCGGGCTCGATGTCACAGCGTGAGACCGCTTCCACGTAAAGTAACCGTTCGTGACTGGTTTTTAATCTTCGCACACAGCCGTGTATGCATCGTTCAGCATTAACATATATTTCGAGAGTACACGTAATGTCTTTACTTTTATGATTGAGTATACGTCACACACGTTTATCCATCTCTATGGTAATTTTTGCAAGGACTGGATCACGTGGCCGGCGACTGGCCGCGCTCGCGATCCGGCTGTAGGAGTCCTGCTCTTTTTGTCCCGTTCGAATGAACTCACCCGTCACCTTTTGTTGCTCTCGATATACGGGGCTGTCGGGATGCATCTTTGGCGGTGCGGTTATTTGCGTCGGTGTAACCTCCTCTGAATCTCTCTCTCTCTCTGACGACGGTGCCGGAGTCCATTTTGACCAAGAATTTTGGAAACCTAATTCCACATACATAGCAACGTTAATTCCTTTAAACTGAACGGTCCGTGAAGACCCAAATTCCTGGGTCAAAGTGGACCCCGACACCACCATCCGAGGGTTAAAAACCCAACGAACTTTCCGAGCAACCTAATATAATACAGCATAAAGTGCATTCGAGGTCAACATGAATTTCAACAGAAGCATCTTTACCATTTCAGTAATTGGATCACAAGAAATCTGAAATGCGGTTTCGGTGGTTCTACTGTGAACACGTTACACGAACTTCGTTTCGAAGACGTCTTCATGCATGCAAAGTTTCTCAGGTCTAATTTAATCGAAACTCATCGACGGACTTCACGTTTAAGCGGAACAAATTGAATTAAAGGGAACTTCCTTGGTTTCGATCACCCGAGAGAATCCGCGGGGCTACGAACTTTTCCCCGAAGACTTTCCGATCGTTCCCGAGTAGATGACCGTACCGCCAAGAGACTTTTCCCGTCGCGCTGTATCTGTGTTGTAATCGTACAATTTCACGTTTTTTTTTTTGACCGATTCTGACCGAAGTTATTATCATTGTCACACTTTGTAGAGCAGTATCTCTTTTCTTTTTTTAATTATGGAGACTATGCTATGTTTCGCTCGAGATATTCTCTATGATTTGTGTAATATCATCATGCTCATTATCATTATCATCGTCATCAACGTTACATCATTGGGACCGCAGTCAATTGTGTCCGGGTGACGGAATCGAGGCGAGGGATCTCGATCGGCTCGTTGCTCTCTATGAAACGATTTCCGCGTTCTGTCTCGGTTACATTCTAGATTTCTATCGTGGACCATTTAAATCCGACCGCTACAAGATTCTTCGATCGCACGAGATCTCTCGCCTCACTCTGCCACGGATAGTCCTCTCGCTCGTTACGGTTTTATAATCCGCTCGTCGTCCCATAGACTCTGGTAAGTAACTCAACGATAACCGGATTACACTCCCGTTCATAGGGCTCCGGGCACTTACGCTGGCGAATGTAGAATGGGAGCGAATCGATGCTATGAATTGAAATGGGTGAACATAGATTCTTGATTTGCGGACAGAAATGTGGACCGTATTGCGTTTTGAGAAATATTGTGAATCTCTTTTCGTGTGTATTCTTCTTTTTGAGATAGCGAACAAAATCGGTATTTCACCAGCAATACTGAGGGATGTATCCACCCTTAGGATATAGGTGATTGTAGATTAAATATCTGTTGAATCCCTTTAACTGCAATATAATCCATTCAAAACGTTTTTTGATACAACCAGTAGGTAACGAGTTATTTTAGATATTAGTTCCTATTTACTCACCCTGTATAAAGCCCAATAAAGTTTCCATTTGACTTTCATTTCAACCAAACAATTCATACAAGACCTACATTTTTCATCGACACTAGTGTCCACAGATTAGTCCATAAAAATTTAAACATTCATATGCATCAACATTCATCCAAAAGAAGATTACCACAGACAATTGTACCTTCACTACAGTCTATATTTTCAAAACAGCCAAGTGATCGGAGCCTTATGCCCGGCAATATACCTAAGGAAAATACAAATGTTATCCAACAATTAACTCCACCCTCCCATAGGGTGAATCGAACCCCCGTGAAAAGACGTTCGCGTCAGGGGATACGTGCAAATAGAGGTCCGGTTTCAGCGTTCCCTTCCGTATAAATTTCGTTCGTTGCGAAGCAGCGACTCTATCCTTACCGAAAGAGGGTCTTACCTGCAAGTTCCACGGCCGGTTCGCCTCGTAAAGACGCATCGGCTGACATTAACAGTTACCCCGGCTCATAAATGTTCATTTTCCTTGGCAAGCGTGGTGGCCACGGCCGAATATTTACGGCCGGGGCTGCGTTTTTCACATGGCTATGGCTTTCGAGAGGGGACGTTGCACCTGTTCCGTGGCCGGTTAGAGGTCACGTAGGGGAAACGTATCGGAAGGAACACGAGAGCCCCGGCGTTATCGAGTTTCTTTCGTTCGCAGACCTGACAATCGAAATTTTCTCAGTAGAAGTGGAATAGGCCTACGATTGGTCAGACTATACCTTATCCGACGAATCGAGTCAGTAACTGTAAACAAAGTGAGGCGATGATTATTATGTGGGACAGGGTTAGAGACAGTTGCCAGCCAATAGTTGGGATTAGCATGTTTTGCTTATTTTTACTGACACATCTCGTTTGATAGATCGTAGAGTCTCCTTCGTTAAAAGGTATACGGGCTAGATCGAAGAGTATCGCCAAAAAGAATAAAATTTCGATTTTCGTGTCTCGTGGACCTCCTCCCCACTAGCTCTACGATGAGACTTCGAGAAACAAACACGGAAAACACGGATATTTTCACATGTCCCGGCAGTGTTTGGAGATGAGCTCGTTTTTATAGATCGTGTTGGGCCGTTGTTGCTACCTCGGGAAACATTAATTACAACTCGCCCTCCTCGCATCTCTGGTTCCTGAAAACGGATTAAACTCCTCGCGGCTCTGAACCCCGGCGCTGCTGTATTTTAATGTTAATTTCAAACGTTCGAGAAGAAGATTTATTAACTCTGTGTTGCTTTCGACGTGATACCGCCGTTAATTTCGTTCCGTTGGATGGGTCCCGAGTCCCGGGGAGTTTCTCGATTGCGATGCAATTATCCTGCGAATCGTTTCCCTGTGATTACATCAATGTCGTCGGTTGCCGAATATTCCTTTCAAAGTACATGTTTCCTTTCTATAGTCACATGTCGTTCGATATTCATTCCACCGACAGTTCATTCAACATCGACGATACGAGTGATCTCCAATGTCTATTGAAGTCTCATCATCCATGTCGTGTGTCTCCCCTGTAACGCGATCGTACGAATCTTCCAGCCTGTAATTCCTGCCACTTTTCACCTCCAGAACACCTTCCCTGTAAACGTGTAAGATGGGAAACGAAAGTGTCGTCTCTGGTCGAGACCACACGCGGGTGTGGTATATAGGAGTTGCGGTTAAGTGGGGCGGCCACAGCCAGGTACATACTATTATCCACACGTCACGTTTATAGTTCCACCGCGGATCTCGCCGTTTTATTTCGAGAACGGTGTGACGGAGGGGATGAGGACACAGCTAATGTGTACCACGAGCCAGGGTGACCAGCCGTTCAACATCACGTGGTTGATGGACGAGAGACCGATTCAGGTCAGGCCAGGTGACTTCGGTTCGGCGGCCAGCACGTCGGGCGGGAGCAACCCGGCGGTGGTCGGGACCGGGAACAACAACAACATACAGATAAGCGACTATCCGCCGTTTTCCAGCATCCTGACGATAAATAACGTCAGCGCTAGGCACAGCGGGAACTACACGTGCCAGATCAGCAACGTCGCTGGCCTGGCCGAATACTCGACCGGCCTCTCCGTTGCTGGTTGGTGTCTCAAACGAGCAAGAACAAAAATCGACATGGTAGCTGTAAGAACCTGTGTACATAAGACCGTGTGTGCGCCGTTTATATATACATATATATATACATACCGTTATATGTCCGTGTGTATCCATGTATATACAGGGTGGAACACCTGGAGCAAACTGTCTCTGGCGTGTCTATGGTACCTTTGAAGCATGGAGCCGAGTCGAAGATACGCGGGAACAGTTCCCAGTGAACGATTTCATAATCAGGAACGGTAGCTACTTAGGCAAGCAGTGCAATATTTCGTGGAAGCTTGTACGCTTCGGAGATCGTTAAGATTCATTCGATGGTTAAGTTGTCTCTGCATCTGGTAATTTCATTTCGAAAGGATTTGAATACATTCAACGCGGAGGAATCTGGCAAACGTGATATGATCTTGGGGTAATTTGATGAAGTTCTCTGGGCGTACTATCGACCGACGACGTTCCCGAGCAGAATATTGCGAACAGCCGGGGAAATTTTGGGTTTCGGAAGTGATGCAACGTTTGTGCATTTACGTCGACTCGATCTAATTTTCGACGAGTGGTACTTTATGCGTTAAAGTATTCACTATGAGAAGGTGGAATGAACAGTGACATTAATACTTTCGAGATTTTAGGTAATTGTACCCATGTCCGAATATCTGAGCTCTCGGACTTCATGCTTCAAGGGCAACTTGGATACTTGGAGATATCCTGTTAGCTGTCTTGTTCTGTACATCTGTATATACACACATGAATATATATGTATATATGTATTATATATGTATATACATATATTACGGCACAGAAACCGAATAGCCATGGGAAAGGATTGGAGTACGGTGTGTTCCTCGCGCGATCGATTCCGTCCTGTGTTTCCGGGCGACCTTGGTTCTTCGCGAAGCTTCTCTGCACCTTATCTCGATGCGGTTCCATCTTCTCGGATTTTTCGTGATCCCTCACCGACGACGTTTCTCGACTGGATTAACTTCGTCGGAGCCTGTACCCTTAATATCGGACCCTGTAACCGGAGAAAACCGACTCGATGCACGGAGACCCATTACTGGCAGAACAATTCCGGGGAATTTTCTCTCTAAAATATTGTCTAAATCTCGTTATATTCAGTAGAAGGTGAGTTCACCGAGTAGTGGAAATCTCAGTGCGACAAAATATTGAAAGAAATAAAGTGAGATCCTAGCAGTAGGCTGAAATGGGCATTAAAAACTGCAGTATTATAATTTTTCCTCACAGTATTCAATAAAGTAGCAGTGGAGACTGAGGTAAAACTGGGACCCTAAGAATAAACTTTCATAACTCTGAAATTAATAAATCAGGAAAGAAACTGAAATTGTCGTTTATTAGAAGCTATATATCTAACTTTCCAGAGAAAAGAAAAATCCAAAAGACTAGCAAATTTAAATATACTTCGCATATACGAGTTCGTCCCACAGCTTGGATAAAACCGGGTACCGTCCCACGATATGCTCCCGTAACATTGTGGCAACAGAATTCATCCACTTCTTCAGACCTTTGACAACATTATTACACTTTATTCACACTTTTACACACGACAATTAGCAAAACTTGTATCAAGAAGTACATACACGGCCTGCCAAAAGTTTGGAATCACCACAGGAATATTTCACATTTTCTACAATTTCTTGCATAGAGGAATATCTTTTTTTTAAATTACTCTATCGTTGAAAAAACCACTTTTAGTTTTAATGACAGCCTAACGTAATCTGAGTTTCAGGATCTGACATTGTAGCACTGTAGTCTCATTATAAAGATCGAGTCAAGCGTTGCCTTAAATTTTAATTATGACTCCTATAAGGGTACTTGAAATATAAGAAACGCTAAAATCTCTTAAATTAAAATAATAAAGCTGCAGCAACGTGGAAAATTTGTAACTCCGTTGAAAAATACTAATAAATCCCGGTTTTGCCTAGGTACCATTTTTTTGGACAGGTGTCCCCTATGTACAGTAAAAGTAGATAGTCCACAAATTACAGAAATTACAAAAATAGTACCAGAAGACGCGACAACTTCCACAATCTCGGTTTCATGAAATTCATAGAAGTGTAGCCACCATTTATAAAAGAACCGTAGGTCTAGAATCCCACCGTGCGACGATCCCAACAATTAAGTGCATCTTCACTAACTCCAAGTTAGCCAAACTACAATAACATCGTCGCGTAAAAACTTCCAGAGGACTCCCAGAGTATCCGCAATAGAGGAAGCTCTCGTACGGTCGGATATTTCACAAATATTGCGGACGTCTTAGGGAAAAGAAGATAACCGGGATCTGGGCAAAACGGTCCGGTTCCAAGCTCGAACTTTCCTCGCAGATGTTCCCCCGGCCGATTCCTCGAGAAGGGCGCGGGAGGAGGAACACCGGTGCTTGGGTTCGCAATTACAGTTTTCAAACTACGGCCTTTTCCGTGCCTTGCACCACCGAAGCTTTCCCGGCGTCGGTAAGCGCGGAACGATGAACACGTTTTTTCAACGAGCACATTCTCCAACCGGAATGCTCATTTCCCGCAACGACGCAGTCGCCCCGCTCGCTGTTCTCTCCTTCGAACGGCATTATAAGCCTAGTTCCTTCACCCTCGCCGTAACTGGCGTTGGGCGGAGGAGGATGTCTGGAAGTTTCGCTCCATCCACAGCGTCAAATTCGGAGAGGTTCCGCCGTTGCGCAGGGAAATTAGTTTCGAGGTTCGAGGTGGCGCGGTAATGCGACTTTTCAAGAAGTTCCATCCGGCGGCGACGATTTCGAAAGTCGACGACATCCATTTCTTAGCTCGACGATCGAATCTAAATCACCCCCAATCTTCGTATGAATGGGATCGTCTCGGAAGGCTGTTCAGTGGACGCGACAACGGGAGAGCACGAAGAACCGGAAGAGGAAGAAGATGAAGAAGAGGCGTTCCTTCGAAAGGTGGGAGCGGAAAGCTAACTTCCGGCAGTCTTTTCGTTCCGTGGAGATTCAATTACGGGATGTTTATGCGTGATACCGGCGAATGAATAACACGGTAATAAATAATAATGGCAGGCTGCGTGCAACGAGGTGAAAACAACGGGTTGCTGTTAATTTTCGTTATCTGGGGATGAATTCTTCTGATAACTATAGACTCCTTTAACGCTGCTGGTTGACTCGCGGATTGAAATTAAATTTCGCGCGTTTATAGAGTGATTCAACACAAGAGTGACGGTACGTTTCATCTGCGATCAATCGCCTTTAAGGGTATAAAAACTGACCTCAAAGTCAAATGGGTACAAGAGATAGATAAAAATGTTTCAAAACAAAGATTAATGGTACAATAAGCACTAAATTTTTGCTGTAACAAAATTTCAAAAGAATACTTACTTAACAAATTTTTTAAATTGTTTCCAAAAACGTGTCTCAAAATTTTGTTAATGCAAGTTTATAGTGCTTGTATCGTTAAACTTTTGTTTGAAACATTTTTTGTGTCTCGTGTGTTTTATGAATTATACGCGAAAAAATGGGGGAGTGCCTATTTGATTTTGAGGTTAATTTTCACACTCTTAAAAGGCGATTGGGCACGAATGAAACATATTCATATAACATTATTCTTGTCTCGAATCACTTTATAAACCCACAAATTTTCATTCAAATTTACGAGTCAACGTTCGCAGTATTCCCTTGTGAGAGGAAGTCAGACGAAGGAACCTCGTCGCTTTTGTGCTTTTCCAACAACAAGAATACAAAATTGTCGAGTGTATTAAAAGCGTGACATGTCGCCGCTGCCGTGTGTAATGTTCTTCACGCCATTCATATTCACTACGCGACCTCGGTCTGTCGGTTAGCCTGGTGCGCGTAAAAACCACCGTAAATTCGTGTTACCACCCCCTATATGGCGGGGAATCAATGGGTTCGCGCGAAACGTACGTGCGTCCGTCGTGATTTCGATACCCGTTTTTTCATCGTGGGAGACAGTTCGCGACCTGAAATAACGCCAGGGGCAGCGTTTTGTTCTGCTAACGAACTATTTTCATAGTCTACCCACCAGGTCGAATTTGACCCCTAGAAATACGTGTCGTCCGTTGGAACAATACCTCGAACGGTAGCTCATTAGCTCACGAAATGAATTCAGAGTCGAAGAGACGGAAAGCCACGCAGGAGGGATTTTACGGAAAATTTCAGGCATCCTGGTCTGCGCTTTATCGATCGTAGAAACGAGAGGAGGTAGTTACTGCTCGATCTTCGGGGACTCGTGTGAGCCGACCCTTGGTGATATTGACGGATTCGGTCGGTTCCAGGCTATTACGGAGACTCTAAATCGGGGAGCAGTGGGCTGGATACTTCGAAAACAGAGGCTCGTAAATTAAGCGGCTGGGTGATTGCCGCGGCTGTTATGAGAACGGGGTGTATTTTGTGATTTTGTCGAGGTGAGATCTTGCGATTGACGGTGAAACGAATGATTAAATGATTCAATTGAGACTATGCACGAAACTTCTAAGTGGACACTGCAGTAGATACTTCTCTTTGGTTTTGGTAACAGATATTAAGGAATCTAGTAACTCCAAGACATTAATATATTAGGTTATTCTCTATGAAATTGCTGTATCTATGCGTCGATACGGAAATGTTTATTTTTCAAAAAAGAATCGTCTTTATTCGATTGAAATACCTACAATACTCAATATTTTGTTACGATCTATGATCACGATCAGACGCACGATACACCAGAAAAGATCACCGAAAAGTCACCGAAGAAAATAAAATGTAACGAGATTAAAAGAGAAAGCAGAGACAGAGATCGACTGTCCACAGAAGTCCACAAACTACAAGGAACAGAGTCCGTACTCCTAAACTTCCCGACACCAATGGAGGACAATCCTAATCGTTCCAGTCGCAATACCCAATCCGATTCCGCTGCCCAAAATTGGTTCCAAGTTTTCGTACGAGTTCTAAGTGGAGTTAAGGGATACCGGATGGCCGTTCGAAACAAGGGCCGATCGACTGGAAAATAGGGTGCGCGATTTCCGTGCGATCAGCGGAACGTTTCCGAATGATAAGGGCAACAATGGTGGTCTAGCGGTGAGAACGATAACGGCCCAAGGAGCGAGCGTGCACTGGTTATCGGTGGAACGATAAGAAACACCTGACTTTCCATTTGTTTTCCATTATTATGGCGCGGCAGCCGGTGCCTGGCCGCGCGTCGTTCTAGTATATCTGGTATTACAGCCCGTTGTCCTGGAATCGGACGACGATACTACGCGGCCCGGAACCAACTTAACGTCTAGCCGGTATGGCGGAACATTGAGGTGGGAGCTTGAAACGGGAAACGGGGACAGCGTTTCAGATAAACGCCGACACGCGTTACCTCCCTTATCGGATACACGTGTACTGATGTCTATAAAACGACTGGTACGGACTCGTCATTCGAAAGCCATTCCCGGCTCTGGGAACTTCTCCTGGGTGAAAGGGATTGTAAACGTTTCATATCCTCCCCAAGAAAGGATTGTGTGTGTGCGTGTGTTGTTTGGAGCTTGCAGAGCTGCTTCTGAACGGATAGCTGTTACCGGTGGAAGGATTATGTCCGGAGGATTCAGTAATTAAACGTCCTCGGTGTATAGACGAGACATTTCGAAAGAAGATTACGTACTTAGAGGACGGATAACACTCTGATGAATTATTAACCGAGTGAAGGACTGGATCTTGTAGTGTTGCGTATGTGTGCTACGGCAAGAGTAGTCTCTGAGGAGGATTACAGAGTTCGAGGACGTGTGGTGTTTGTGTAGTGAATTACTAACTATATTCGATTCGGCGATTTATACAGTGAATGTACGGATTTTTATTGGAGAAGGTTTCTGTTATGATTGAGGTTTGTTTGCTGGTATTTGATAAGTATTTTAACAAGTGGCGATTGGGTAAGTGTTGTGGGGTCTTTGATAGAATGTCTATTCGGATATAGAAGATGGTTGCCATTGGTAGTTGTTGTATCGAAGCATTGTCCAATTTTCCCTTTTTAGTAAAGTGTGTACAGTAGATTGATAGCCACAGTTTTATGCAAGCAATCTTGGAAAATACAATCGACATTGTTTCTTGCGTTAAGTCCACTATACTTTTGGACTGTGCAACTCCAAGCAACGTCAATGTTAAATGATACGTGCCTGTCGGTATAATCTCTGAATATAAACCTTCACTATTATTGTCTTCAACAGTGACACCCACTGGCGGAGTCCTTCACGTAACCCGTTTCTCCTCTACAAGACAGAAATCAACCGGGAGTCATTCGTATTTCTCAGGTCGCGAATTCTATAGCTTCGTCAAACACAGCTGATCGATCTATTGATGTTCCTCAGATCAAAGGTAGGTTCTCTACCTCTCTCTTTCTAGTCATTTTCTCTGTATATTTACGAAACACTGGCTTCACAGTTGCAGCAGCTAACAGCCTAAAGTCTCCCCATGATCGATTTCACTTTTTCACCTTCATTGTGGAATTACAACTCATTACAGATAATGAAGCGACCTGCTTCAGTTGTTTCAGTCAATATGTGATCTCATTTGACATGTCTCACTGACATATCACTCCTTGTTCCTCCATCAATGCAAGTCGTTGAATTAGATGTTCCGACCGCAGACGAGCTGTTATTATGTACCAAGTCCAGTCTTCGTTTAATCGTTAGTGAATTTTATTTCTAACGAGTCCTCTGTATTCGTTAATCGACATAGTTCCTCAGTTCACTACGATAGTCCGGAAATCTATTTTCCATTCGTTGGAACAACCCTGTCTTCATAACTCCTTCAACCATCAGCTCTGTGTGCCTGGACTATACCACACCAATGAGAAAGAGTACAGGAACAAGCCAAAGTTTTGGAATATACTTTAGACATCACTAAACGACGAAGAAAGGCTAAAGTTCTGCAAATTCAGGAAATCTTAAGAGCTGTGCTTAAACTATTCGAACTATTGACATTCCTCCGAAAGTTCCATCACTTATTATAGCTCATGAATGATTAAGCGTCGAGTTTCAACTCCTCGCCTCGAACTTTCGCAGATCTTTCGAGACAATACGCGACACGAATACGAAACAAATTTCGCCCCGCGACTGAAAACACTGTAGCCCGTTACTGTGAGGCTCCGTCGAGATTTCCGTGATGTTTGCCTTCCTCCCCGAGTGGAAAGGCGCCGCCTCGCCTTTGGGGTCTGCCTAGCGTTCATCGGCAGAGACCCGCCATCTTTTCTTGCCGCAACAGGTTCACGATCGACGCGCGGCTTTTATCGAGAATTTTTTGTTTGCTCTTTCCGTCCTTTGTCGTCCACGTCTTTTATCGGGGGAAAATGACGAGCAAACAGGCCTGGTCCGCGTATCTTCAACGGGAAAATGTTATCCCTTGAAAATTGGGAATCGCCGTTCGATAGTTCTCGTACGGACGAAAAATAGGGTGCTCGATGGTTTCTCAGTTCGAGTTTCGACTGTTACGTGTATTAATGGCCAACTCACTGTTCCTTTGTGAAGTCAACAGTGTAGTGTAAGTTGTAGACATCTTCTTGGTACTATTTTGTTTGACATAAATGGCGAAGGGATTTTAAAAATAACCGTCCGATAAAGTTGAGAAGATTCTTTATTTGCTTATAAATTAATACTAAATTCCTCGAGGGTTAGTAAGTTTCTAATTTAACTTATTTTATTTATCTTTAAAATATATGAAGTTCTAAATGATAAAAGCTTTTCTATTATCCAAAACTTTTGTTAGTCGAACACTTTTGTCTGCCAATCAGTTCCAATAATCAAGGTTCTACTGTAGCAACTTTCATACAGTTCACTGCAACTCTTCCTTATTTCAAGCCTAATAAACCCTCATCAACCTAAATGGGTCCCCGTTTAATTGTCATCTGTTAAAATTACTCCACGTAGCTGTACATTTACATAAGCATCCGCAGTATGCACATCGGTATACCTCTAATACCCTACGCTTCCAGCTACAAGCAGTGTCCCTGTATAATATAATCAGTAGACAGTGAACTTTATGCAACTAGGACACACGGAGAAACGCAAAACACCGTGGACCATAAATCTAATACAAAGCTCTATAAACCCTTCATTTTACTCCCCATTCAACAAATATCAGAGAGAAAAAACCAAACGATTGAAACAACTTTGAATTCCTATTAATATCGTCATACTATTGATCAACACTGACCAGCTAGCCAAATGTCAGAACAATTTTCCCGAATCACGTGAAAGCTCCAAGCTGACAGAATGAAAAATAACTGTCCGATGGAATCATTCCATCCTCCCGATCAGCCGAGTGATCCGAGTAATCCAGGTCATCCAAATCTCGCTGGACCATTCGCGCACCAGGTAGCCGAATTCAGGTTACCCGGATTCGAGGGGCTATTTCCTCGAATTCCAGGAGGTCCGCATAGCGGTCCTGCATAGTGTTTGTCCCAGGAACTGGGTCGAGTTCGAGGTGTCCGACCGGAAGTTGTCAATCGCGAACGGAAACACATATATTTTTACATAATGTACATGGACAATTCACCGCCTGTACTCCGATCCTCTTCAGAGGCGACAGCACCCGCGCGAAGAAGCGACGAACGGGCTTCGGACAGGATCGAATAATAAAACACGACCACCGGTTAGGCCGTATATAGCACACAACCTGACCCTCGAAGTCCAGGGTTCTTTCTAGGAGGCGCAGTCTTGCCGTGAACCCATTTTCTGTTGATTTTTAATTGCATGCCGATCGACCAGTCCCCGGGGCTACCGAGGACACGGGTTTCTTTCGTTGCGATCGTTAAACCGAAAGCGTCACGTTTCTTCCCGGCCGGCGTTAATGCATCGGCCAATGCTAATCCGTCGACGACGCGGTAAGGCAACGCAGAAGGGAGATAAAGAAGAGACGGTGTAGAATGAACGAGTGTGCTCCCTCGCCGTTGTTCCCTTGGTTCTGTTTTCTTTTGACATTTTCGTTGATCTGTTCATCTTTTGCTACCAGACTGTCCTACTGTTAGGCGACTGAGCTTCATTGATACTGTAAGTTGGGCTAACTTTGACTCGATCAGGGTTATCTTTATCCGAAAGTCTGAAAATAAGCACTTTCGATTCTGCGGGTATTTTTGCGTAAAATGTATTATCACGTACAAATGAACTTAATTTAACAACTTCCAGACCTGCAAAATCGAAATAGATCATTTTCTGACTTGGAACAAAGTTGCTCTGGCTGAAACAATGTTATCCTGACTTATTGTATTGTCTTTAGACTGTTCAGAGGAGAATATGTCACGGAAAACGGGTGATTCGGAAGTGTTTTGTGAGAAAGATACGATAAAATTATGTAATATGAAGGTGATGGAAGCACTGTTGTATTAGATCATCATTATCATCTCCTTAGTTTAGCTACCTTTTTGGAAGTGTCATGATATTCGTACCTTTGCATGATTAAATCGAAACGGAACGAACGTTCTCTCTGTTATCCTCGTATTTCATATTCTTGTTGTAACTGCTTACTGAAACATATTTCGAACGATGTTCCCGTGACAATTCTCTTTCTGTCACTGTCGTGGAATGTAGAGTTCGTGTAGCTTTGGAACAGTCTGTGTAATACATCCTCACGTTCATCTAAGCATCTGTAAAGGAAGTTCGATGTAGATCACGAGAGTTGAACGAGCTGAATTATCAACTAGAATTAGACACGTTTTTTGTTGTTTTGTTTTGGTTGTACGGCCGTTACCTTGTGCGACCTCTTCTTGGTTCGAAATCTTGGTTTCCTATAATTCTGTTTTTTCGTTTCGACGCGTGTTTATTAGTTAGAGTAATCATATCTACCTTCTTTTGATTGTATTTATTGTAGCGGTCTCGTGTACCGAAGAGATTAATTATATTGTGCTCGTGCAAATGCAACCGATATGTCTGTGACAGATGTAAGAAGCATGCGTTCGCGTAGTTAACGTTTCTGGTTCATACGTTTCTCGTAATCAGTTTTTGTTCTTTGACCCTCGCTCATGGTTAATATATATTTATCTTCTATCTATTATATACAAATAACGAGCAACTTGGAATGACGATGGAAGAATGTTGGAAGCAACGTCTCGTATATATATATATATATATTTTGTTTTATTTAATCATATACTACATCTTATTGTGTGCCTCGAGTTTCTGCGTGTTTTTTCTCTTCGTACTTGGATCACGAGTAACAGTAATTTGAGATAGGTTTGCGGTGTTCGTGATGTTGTTTTTCATTCATCGAACGCAATCACCACTATATATTCAGAGTATTTTTTACTTGGAATGATGCCTGCCCGTGTTTTCTTATATTTTCTGAACTAATTCATGCATGAGACACGTGTTTACCTCCAACAAAACGGTATATACTTTCTTCGTCATACAATTATCGCGAAATAAAATGCTGGCCCTCGATTCGACAATCGTACATTCGGTCTTTTTTCCATTTAATTAACGCGTATTATTATTTTTTACGTTTCTCCATCGCCGAATTCGCGTTCCCATAAAATTCGTTTCCATAGCACGTCCCTTTATTTCATCCTCCTTGGTTTAAGAATGCACGATCTTGTTGCTTTTCAGCGGTTGTTTCAATTCAGTGGTACGTTCGTTATTTTAATTGCTGCTCGAAAGTTTCTCCCTGGTAATTAGTTTCTTTTCATTCGGATGACGAACGAGTATAAATAATTTTTTTCATCCCAATCTCGATACAACCGACATCGTCAATTCAAGTAGTCCAACACACAGACACACACACACACACACATACACACATCATCATCGTAGGTACCGTGTGCCGGTACTGTTTGATCAAATGCACACAATTCTCGCACACGTTGTTGTTTCACACATACGCATACACTTAGCGATCCGTAAGTATGCAGTACATCGAAAAACCCGTTGGAAATTGCATGCGTTTCGCAACACGAGTAATCCGTTAAACACAACAGTCACACAAGCGACAAGTAAATGAACAAATAGTAGATCGGTACCGATCGCGACGATCCCCGTCCACGGAAACCAACCGCCCTAACCGATCTGACCGGTTCTGACCGAACGTTCGCGAGAACAATGGCTAATTAGTCTGACGGAAAATATTTCGAGTCGGTTGACGTCAAACGACGTATGATCCGATCGATTGATCTCCGTACCGTGTGCTCGTCATCAGTGTCCCATATTTCATGTTTTGATTGAAAAGGATTCAATTCTCTTATTGGATGATCGATATTTTCATTATATTGGACTGGACTCTCTCTAATTTTTTTCGCTGACGCTGCATCATACCGACAGAAGAGTGACGGTCAAGAGAAAATCGATTATATTCGGTGTATGTAGAAGTAATGGCTATCGTTTAAACCTTATTTGGTCGGGTGGAAATCTTACAATACTCGTCACTTACTCCACCGATCTTATTATGTGTTAGACAATTAGTTGTTTCGCATTACCACGTAGGAATAACATTGAAAAACACAAAGATTTCTTGAAGCAATGAACAAATAAAAATAGGTTAACTTGATAAAAAGGATTAACTTGATACTGTAACTCTGTTAGACAACCGTTAAAAGCATTACGTAAAATTTGATTTATACCAGGTAAAACTTTTAGTGTATAACGAAGATATTGAGTACTCACAAATGGAAACTGAAAACGTAAAACTATGCACATTTACACATATAGGTAAATGTTTCCAATCATTACATTTTCTATCTATCAACAAATATTTCTGACAGGGAATCACCGAAATTTAGATTTTACCATTTGAGTCAACTGTATCGAAGTCATAAGAACATTGCTATCCATTCGGAACTATGTAAATACTTCCTTCCTAACAATAAGATTTGTCTGCACCCGACGAATTCGTGAAAATTTCTTTCCACGGACATGACAAACCGTACAAACACAACTGATTTTACAATTTCTCATCCATTCTCACCCATAAAATCACATACGTACAGAGCACAATGAAGGCGAGAGTCTGGTACAAGTAGAATCAGCTTGGCCAAACGAGCTCAAAATTTCCCGCGCGTATGGGCTGAAAGGATCAGATGTTTCGTCCATCGAAACGAAGCATTGTCGGCAGTGCAGAAAAAAAAACGTTCTCGCGGACGAGGCGGACCTGGATCAGGACGGAAGTAAAACGATAAAAGTGTGTCGGACATGGGGCGCGAACGCTGTAATTGAGGACGATTCGTGGGGGGTCGCGCCCGAATCATCGATGGGGAGGGATCCTCTCGTGGATGGGGATCGTACGAGGTCGGGGCCAAACGGATGAAACGCTCGTCCGTAGCGAGTCGACGGCGGGCCCGGAGGATTTTAAGCCAATTGGATCGTATTTTTAGTGCCGCCGCGGTGGACGGTGGAACCTATCGACCAGAACGCCGTTGTAGGTCACGGCGTCTCCATCGCCTGTCAAGCCGAAGGATTCCCCATTCCGACTGTGACTTGGAAGCAATCGATCGGTAAGTCACGACTCCTTGAAGCTGTGGGCCTCCCACTGCGACACACTACCTTCTCCGCTCCCGTTCTCTGGAAAAACGCCGTCCAATCTTGCCGTGTAACACGCGAAACACGACAGGCATGTCCGGGCATCGACTGTGGAGAAGGACGTACAATTAGTCTATGGTCTCTGCTGTTCCCGGTGTGTCTATCTTCCTTCGTCTCATTCTTCTTTGGAGTTGGTTTGTTTTTTTTGGACTAAAAGGGATTGTTATGTGAACTGGGCATAGGGGACATTTGAGCCGTTGGATGCAGTAATGGTGGAAGACAGTTAGAATCAATTTTAGTTCACATCATATGATGATAGCTCTAACTTTATTCTGTCGTGTGCATAAATGCTATTTACCTAGTCTGACTCATGACGCCACAGGTGTTGTGTTTATCATCCCAGTATGAGTTAATATTGATCTTTATCGATATTATTATCAGGATACATTTAGTATATTCGGTATACTCTATTTCAATCTTTTCCTCATCTCTCTGCACGAGTCTATTTTACGTTTTCCTTAATTCAGCCTCACGAAGAATAAGAAACAACTCTGGCGTTATTGACAACGAGAGAATACAATTGACTTCGTTCCAACTTCGTCATCATCCAGTATCTAACTTCCAGGTATCCAGATTCCCATTCAATCTTTCTTTTCTCTCAAAAAACCTCCACCTTATCTTCTTTCGTATTATCCTCCAAAATACGTCATTCAGTTCCCATTTCCTCCATCGTCCATATTTATTGATCTTGGCTCACAGAAACGGGATGCTCATACTCCACGAACATAGCATACCCTGACTCTGAAGAATCGCGTGATTCCGAAAGACGATTCGTCGACTGAAGCGTTTGCCGTTTTCAAGTTCGAGTTTATTTCCCGTGAAAGTGCTTGGTGCCGCTTAATAACCGGGATCCGATGTTTTCGCTTTGACGGCTTGTCGCCTTTTGCCGAGGGAGCCTGCGTCGATTCAACGTAGGCGACTGCTGCCGGTTGATCCTTATTAGACGTCATTGTTCATTTTGTGCAAGTGGGACGTCGCTCCTTTCCTGAGCAGATTTTTTTTCATTCGCGAGGAACCAGGAGAGCTTAATACTTTGACTGCAATGTCATCCAAACATGGATGACAAGTACATTCCAAAGATGCTAAACAATTAGTTACAAAATTTTTGCGTAAAATTAATATTACAGTATACTTTAAAACAAGATTAACAGCCTCTATTAACTAAACGTTATATTCCTGTCGATTTATGACTTCAGAAATGAAGCGAAGTGTGTCTGGTTACAAACGACCTTTTTCACTGTGGCAATCAAAGTGTTAATTGATGGGATCAACTTGTCGCCATTCAGACTATGAACCGTCACAGAGTCCTGAAACTCTTCCAGGAGAAGATGTTCGTCGTTAATAATCGACGGAAGATTACCCCGAGAAACATTACCGTTCGAGATATTTATTATGAGACAGAAGTAGCCTCTGTAAGGGTCTAGGATCATTCCCCACGGATCCTCCCTCTTCTGGATACTTTTTCCTCCTTTGTTTCCCCCCGTTCTGTATTCCGCTCAAGAAGCCCAATAACTTTGGATGACTCCCGCGTCGATCCCCCGCCGCTCGCCGTTTTCATTAAGTTACACCTGTCGGGTGTACTTAACCGAGGGTTTACGCGGAGGGACGCCCTCAGAAATTTTCGCTGATCGGGGACGTATTCAGCGGTCTCATTTAGCCTGAAATAAGCCGCTCACTTGATGGTGCGCGCCGAAACTAATTAGTTTCATCGGTTCGTTGATCGTGAACATTATATCGCCCCGATCCGAGAAATTCTTCCTCTTGTTCCGATCGCCCAACTCTTTCACTTGAGCGATGACATTTTTTTCTTCGTCGTTTATTACCCGGGTACATTCCTCGGATTCCGATGTACCGGACGAGATGAAAATATTTCGTATTTTCAGTTGGTTAACGTAACTTTCGAATTTCTTTCAGATTTGGTAAATTTGTAATCTCCTTTTTGGTTCTTTGTATATATGGAACTTGAGGAGCTTTATGTTTACTCGTAATGTAATGGTATTACTTGAAGCGATTATTAATTTTAATCTGTTTAGATCGATCTCCATTTTCCAAGAATTTTTATTCACTTGTCACTTATATATACAGTGTTTTGAGATATTGTTGTTAAATTCTTACACGTACATTATTAAAATTGCTTTACGTTCTCTACACTAATTTGTATAATGGCGCTGTGCACAAGTTCGTCACACATTTGCTATGTGTAAACGATACTTCGATCATCTTTATTCCAACAAATGTGTAAATGCAGTCGCGTGTTTACATTCACGCTAGATGTGTTTAATAACCGAGAAAAGTTCTTTCCTAATATTCTCCTTTAAAGGACAGGCAGGTTTTTTCATGCCTTTTTATATTTTTAAGTTCCCATTTTTGTTA
The DNA here is from genome assembly GCF_001272555.1 of Dufourea novaeangliae. Classification (NCBI taxonomy): domain Eukaryota; kingdom Metazoa; phylum Arthropoda; class Insecta; order Hymenoptera; family Halictidae; genus Dufourea; species Dufourea novaeangliae. The sequence goes on along the minus strand of NW_015373891.1, from coordinate 3,804,685 downwards.
TGGTGTTATAACACAAAAAATAAGTGACCCCTCTGGATCCAAACAAATAGGCTTCCCCTCTTCTAAAGTTGATCACGCATCGAGAAAGCATCGATTGTTAGTAGTATCATAATACGATCCCGCGGAACACAACTGCATTTCCACGAGCATTGTATCTTTTCACGCAACACCGAGTTTTCTTTGGAACGTTCACCCGTTTCCTGCTGTTTATTGTATCGGAAAGAATGTCGCGGGACGTTGATCTGCCGAACGCGCGCGGCTACGCTCCCTCGTCGAGAAAGGGGAAACACGACACCGTGAATTCCGACCGATACTCTAATACCCGGAGAAAATTTAACGTCATAAACGCGCGTTCCGTGACACGAGGCTCTTTCGCGCGCAGACAGCGACGGGAGTTACAATTCCGGAGACGGGGAAATTCAACGGGACTCGTTGTTCTTTGGAATATTCTACTTCGTCGAAAAGTGTACACTCGCAGCGACGTCAGTTCCGTAGCGTGCGTTACAGGGAAAGGATTTTAAAGATGTGTTTTATGGAGACGAATCGAAGCTCTCTCCTCGAGTAACTATGTTCCGCGAGCTTAAGTGCTATTTATTTCACGAATGAAGCGTTAGAGTGCACATGGGGAGAAGAGACAACAATTCGGAGGACTTCTTCCGTATTTACTTTACGGAATCTGGATAGATTCTCGAGCTTCTCGTTCTTTGCTTATACGTGCCTGTTGGCATAGTTAAATATTTGCTTACATTTTACCGACCATCCGCAGTTCCCATTCCGCGTGTCAATATTCCTCGCAACGGAATCTTCGAATACAATTTTCTGCCGTGAAGACTTCGATCTACTTTCGCTACGAGACTCAAAATGGTGTGAAATGGGTTCAGTCTGTTTAATTATTTAAAGCTGTCTACCCAGTGACAGATTTATTTCGTTTAAATTTTTAGTTACTCCATTGCGTGAAATGTAAGGACATTGATTCCAATACTTTACTCAAGAATTACCTGAGAAAAAATAATTCTTACTTCATTTATCTCGTTTAGGCCTCTACAAGATAGTGCATCTCCTATAAGAGTAAGATTTCGTCAAAAACAGAGGCTCCGTGTCTGGGAATAAAGACACTAAACCACACTTTTTCGAATCAAAGTCTAACTATTCCACTGTATCCAACTGTTCATCCATATCGCTATAGACTTCTTCATCCCCGACTATTTCCGGTTCCTCCAAACGCTCATCTATCCACTATCGCGAGCCACGTTGATAACCGGAACACAAACACACGAATTATCGCGACCGGGTTCGCTTTCGGCGAATAATGGACCGTCCGGTTCGAACATTCAGGTGAGACACCGGGCGACTACAGAGAGCTGGGATACAGCGGCACAGAGGGAGCAGGGGTTGCCGAGAACGGGTCTTTGGTGATCCCACGGGTATCCAGGGACCATTCCGGGTTCTATCTATGCCAGGCGAGCAACGGCATCGGGCCCGGCCTCAGCAAGCTCATTCGGCTAACAGTCCATGGTAAAATATTCACGCAACACGGAGTTACCGTCCGCCCGGCCGGCTGGCTGGAACTGTGTCAGAGAGCGACAGCCTCTCGCGGACTTGGAATTCCGACCACGACCGGCGGCTGGTCCGGAATTCTTCGTTTTCTGGCCGAATTTCTGTTCGCCAGCCCCTCCCGTGCTGGGAAACGCCCGTCGGTAGAGCGATCGTGGATGGTCTGCGTGCCTCACTGGAACACGTACTTTTCGGCCGGTTGATCCACCTTATGAATCATTTGCCAGGGAAAGGATGAATTGGAGTGCTGCTGGAATTCCTTAAGAACTTTCTGCGGACATTCACGTAGCGCATAAATGAACGTAATATTAGTCTAGTATGTTAACCTGAACGAAAGAGGACCATATACAATTTGAGTTCCGTTTGATATAATATTGCAATGATATTTTTTTAATTTATTCTATTGCCTACAGTCGAAGGACAGAAAATCGTCTTTTGCCTAGTATTCTTTCTAGTATCTTTACCCGTTACTTAAAGGAAGAAATAGTTCTCAGGAAGTTATAGAAATTATGCGGCTGATATCCAAGAATGACAATAATCACTGCACAACTGAATTTCATACGGTCGAGTAAATTATCATTTCTTCTTTATGTTTGACGTCATACGAAGCAGTGTTTCAGTTTCAGTAATTAAAACTTCACAGAATAAAATGTTAAAGATTATTTGCTAAAATTTTGAAAGTCTCAGTACTCCGAGGGGGCGGCAATGCAGTCGTTGATGACGATACGACGCGCTGAGAATCGTAAGATCGTTCTCCGGTGGGCGTTTCTGCGAATTCGGAACGCATTGGCCGGAATTAATGCGTGATTCCTGGGAACAGCGGGCCCTCAGGTATCGGTGAAAACCCGACAGGAGTCGGTGCGACGAGGAGAGAGCGTGACGCTGCGCTGCGAGGCCGAAGGTGACGCTCCTCTTGATCTGAGCTGGCGTGCGCGTGACAGCAGAGTCGATCCCACCTACGATGTTAGGTTTGTATCGAAATTAATCAAACCCCCTTCCACCTATTCCAACGTGCTACAAGGCTGGCTCTATCGGTGAGACTGACACTTCGATCTGTTATCGGGTACATGTTAATTACGTCGGAAGTCGCTTGAGACAGACTGACTGACTGACTAACGTACTGAGCTCCGGGGTGAAAAATGAATGAGTAGCTCAAATCTGTGGAAGTTGCAGATGTGATTTAAAAATTGAATTGGAACGTGTTAACAGGAGAACCGCCCGCTTTTGAATATACAGGGTGAGTCGTTTAAATTAATCTCTTCGAATGTATTCGAAACTGTTGATAACACTGAAAAATTATTCAGATGAAAGTTGAATGGTTTCAAGGGAAGAATAATTTGATCTGGGTAGTTTTTTTGTAACTGGAGGCATAGAGGATATGTACAGATCAAATTTGTTTTTTTTTAAATGGAATTATATTTGTTTTAATGCATTATAGCCAATGTAGCTGGTCATTTCCTATAAAAAACGGATTAAGCTATTTATGCTGAAGAACCATTAGTTTTAGATTAATTTCAAAATTATGAAGTGGTGTTAGTAATACGATGTTAATTTGAATATTGATTTTTGTGAGAGAAAGATATTCGAGGGGATCGATTTACATGACTCACCCATATACTAAATTAACTTGTAATGTATATTAGTCTATGTATCATATGATGTAATATAGTATAATATGGAATATATAATAACTTGGAGGTGAACACAAATTCCGACGAAAGGACCTTTATGGCTGCAGTAACAATAAAACAGAAATCTGAAAACCGTCATTCTGACGAGCTACGAGAAGTAGCTCTAACGTTAATTAGATCGACAGTCGCTTGAGGATAGACTACGTGAGTAATATACTACGCTCTGGGGGTACGAATAATTCTTACCCTAAATGTCGACTGTGAAATTCGAATACTTCCTTTGCAGAACGTTCTCAACAATTTTGATGCATTAATCGAAAGAATTGTAAACTGTAGATTTTATGCAATCGCAGCAGATACATCTGAAGAAAAGGGAATGAAATAAACACCAGACCGGATAACGTTAATCGATTCAGACATTTCATGAATTCACGATTCGGCATCATACAGTATTCCTCGGTACATATTTCTGATTGTGAACTTAACTTTTCAATTGACAATACTGAAAATCACTGTACATATTCAATCAAAAATAATAGTCAGATCCGTCAATACAGTCCCCAAGAAGTTCGCGACCTAATACGTTAGATTCGACAAGTTCTTCCCCTCCTCCACGAGTTCCATCCGTGGCTCCATTTCCCGGCAACTTCACCTCACGCAAAATTACTCCGTCGGTGTGTCGGCGTTCATCAATAATTTCCCGGCGAGGCCTCGTCAAATATCTATCAAATCCGGCGGATCCACTGCGTTGTTCGCGCGCTGGTCTATCTGGAGCGGGTGGGGATGGGGGACCAAAAAACGGGACAGAATCCGCCTCGAGCCCCTCCATCCATCACGTATCACCTGCTGTTGCCTACGTATCGATCGAACTCGCTTCCGTTTCTTCTTCGATCAAGGTACACGATAGACAACCAGAAGCTGTCCGGCCGTTTGATGTCCGAGCTGCGTATCGTCCAGGCGAACAACGTCGACCGCGGAGACTACGTGTGCGTCGCGTCGAACGCATACGGCCATGCCAGGGCGGCGATTCACCTGCTGGTCCAGGAGCCACCGAATTTCCCACGGAATTTGCACGTAGCCGAGCAAGGCAGCCGATCGCTGCTGCTCGCCTGGTCGTCCCCGTCCAGCGAGCAGGATCCAGCCCACGCCAGCTCGCCCATCACCAACTACATCGTCCAGTACAAGGAGGCTCAAGGTACGTTCCAGCAGATTCGCTTTGTCCGGGACATTCAGTACACCGACCGAACCGCGATGTATTGGGTAACTGGCGCGATTATCGATCCAGGAACCGATCTGTCGGTCAGACATCACCCCCTTAGAGGGGGGATGTTTGTGTCACGAGTCCCAGGAAGTTTCTTGTCGTCTATTTTGTAGAGGTACTTTTATCTTGGACTTTTCCTTTGGTGAGAGTCTTTCTTAGATGGTGATGGTAACTTGATGGATTCATATAACACGATGGTCGGGATGGGGGATGTGCATTGTTGAGTATTGATGTTAAGGCACTTGGTATTGTCGAGGATGGTGTGATTTCTTGCACCATCTTGATTGCCTTGTTATTGATGTTATTGTTATTACGTGGTTGTTATGGAATCACAACAGAACATTGTAATCAGTACAGAAATACGTTTCGAGTTACTGAAAATTACATGTGATCGTTGGATTTAGACTACATTGTAATCAGTACAGAAATACGTTTCGAGTTACTGAAAATTACATGTGATCGTTGGATTTAAACATAACCAAAATTATCTAGTAATGATACCATTATTCCCTGAACAGTTCCTTTTGAGATCTGCAATAATTTCACAATGAATTTTACTACCACTCTGCTAAACCTCATTAAAAAGTCAACGTTACACCTGGGCGCCTTTCCTTGTCAATGAGATCTCTCCCTCAATTTCATACATTAGTGTATAGTAAGATTGTATATAGTGATATTACATATACATATTCTAAGAAAAACTGACACCATCTACCAACGAAGTCCAAGGTATTAATTTACCACCGAGCAGTGGCAAATCGCGAGCTTATGACGAGTATACCGCATCAAGAATTTCGTAAAGAACATACGGATTCTATCACAGTGAATAATATAAATGTGATCGACACGAGAATCGAAAAATAGATCAGTGACCACGAAGCTTCCTGATGACGTTGGACCTGCCTCGAGACAGAACACCGTGTCTTCGGGAGCGTGCCACCGCACCGTGACTCCGATTAATAGCAGTAACATATGCGTATTGTGCAGAGTATATCGTTTCACGGATCGCAGTCACGTCTGTGGGTTTCATTTCGAGATCGTTACGTAGTGTCAGGGGCCTCGTTCGCGTTGGGACCCACGTAGAGAAGATTAAATTCATTTTCACTAGATACGCATATTCATAGTGCACTCGTTGACGTTCCTCGCCCGCGTTCAGAACACCAATGTCTCTCCATGGAACGAACAACGGAACTACCAGAGAATACGTTTCGGAGCTAGAACAAATATTGTAAGAGAAAACGGTGGACTATTTTTACGGGCGGTGAAACACGGCCGGCGAATTTAGAATCGTGTGTCTTCCATAATAGCATTGGACGTATGTTTGGGCACAGTAGCCACTATGGAAACGTTATCCTTTCGGATTAACATGTGCAAGATGTCCTGCACGAAATATTATAAAGTTTAGCAAGAAGACTTTCCGTCTGTGAGAAATTTGTGTCTTCAATTGTAGACTTCATGAGTATCTAATTTAAAAGATCGATGAACCATTTCGTTGGTACATGAACAAACTTTGACAAACCTAAATAGATCCCATTCTAAAGTTCTATAGGCTGTAGCTGAACCATGCACCTGGTTAGATACCTGAACATCCATGTATTCGGTACTTCGGTACTTGATCATTTATATAATTACTCTTGGGAATAGATATTGGAATTTGTGAATAACTTTGAAATTTTGAAGATGCAATTATTTGAGTTCCTCGATGTCCAATTATATGCTTACTTGGCTTGGACACTAGACCCAGTATCCGTTCGTACCTCTGCAGAATAATGAAGGCACGTAAATACCTGAGATCCTCAGTATCTCAAATTTCCAAACTCTCCAAATATTAATTCCCTAATACTACTTCTACACATTCCCATTACTAATTTTGAAGTGCTAATAGAACATACCCCAAATAGCAATTTCCAAATTCTCCAAGTAATAATTTTCAAATATTTTTGAACGATACTTCCAGTAATTCAGAAATGTAACCAATTTATAGCCAGATCGCAGTCATTCGATTTTCTTATACCTTTCGATTCAGTCATTAAAGTGACAGCCATGAAGGCTCACGAGAAGGGCTAAACGACTTAACCCTCTACTTTACATCCCATCCAGCAGTTCGCTTTCTACTTCTCCGCCCCATAATTAACTGTTGAAACACGGCTCAGCAAAGTTCCAAGTCGCCCATCCACCCTGTCACGGGAACTTCGTGAGTAGGACTTAAGCAATTACAAGGGTTCCAGCGACTCTGGCTACATACGCGACGCTGGTTTATTTTGACGTCGCGCCCGTGACATTACTGTTACGTGCAGCCGCCAGAAACAGCGATGCTCTTGATGTTCTTTTGGGCTCCATTCTCTTGCCTCCTCGCCCGTTACACGCGCAGCTTCTGGCATCTACGTGCCTCGCAACGAGATGAAAGACGATACGGTGTAGGAACCAGATATGCCAGCGTACCTGGGATTGTAGTCAGGTCGCCTAACCTTGGCAACGCTACACCAGACACGAGATATCTCCTTAGTTTACCAGAGGATCCTCTACCGTATCGATGACATGTCTCAAACTCGACGATCTTCAGACATTTTCCGGCACGGAGTGGTTCGTGGACGTAGTCCAGGTGTCTGTTGAGACTTCAAATGGGGTTAAGATTGATCGAAGGAAGGATTCATAAACCGTGCCGGCTCCCTTGGACTCGGTCCTGATAACCGTAGGATAGGTGATTTATTTCTTTGACATCTGTAGCAAGGAGGAGGCTCTCTGAGAACTACTTTGGAATTCAAATAGCGACCTATTCCATCGCGTGAGCGTTATCCATGGGGTTACGGTATCTCCTCTCGATGTCCCTTGACTTCCTGGACGTTCTTCGACTTTTTCTCGATCACTTCCAAAGAAAATATCCCCAGACTTCCTCCTGCTAATACACCGTACTCCCACGAAAATGTATATCCACGTCTTGACCTACTTACCTTATTCGTTTTCCCGGCACGTCCCATTTCACCGTCGACTGTGGGTAACATAAAATTCCGAGAATGAAACCTTCGCGAAATTCTCTTTGGCAACCAAATATTTTCTTAATCGATAGCGAAGCACGCCGGGGCTACGTTTCCCAGGTGTTCAGGGCGGTATTTCGAGGAGGACGAGCTCTTCCATCGAATCGATTCTTCCTCGCCGCGTGGCAGACGAAAAAGTTTTTTATAGATTTTTGGATATTTAGGGCAATATTGAGGAGAGGAGCATCCGACCGTACCAGAGAACTTGGAAGCCGAAGACCCAGCTCGGATCCGGGCATACATATTTCACGAAAGCAAAGCCGCTGACTTTACCGCGACTTTCCGAGGTTCCGCAAACATTTTATCGGGGGAGGGAAAGAATTCGGTCGGGGTGCAGTTAATCTCGTGGAAGTATTTAATCCGTGATTTATACGAAACGTTTGGTTTATGTTGCATGACTTTGAGATGAAGGTCTAACTAGATCAGAGAGGCTTATGATGATGATTAATTGACAAATCATTTCGATTTTTGGAAATATTTCTTAGAAAGGTATTTGGTGGCTGGTAGGGAAGTAGTGAACGTTAACACGAGTCCCTTTTTTTAAATTATATAAAATTAATTTCGACAGAAACGAGTTTAAGCTAGTTTTAATTACAGGCTCATGCCTTTTTTTATTATTTGTAAAATATCGAAAAGTCTTCTTATGAATTAGTGAACAGAAGTTCGGATGCCGAAATTGTACGTAGGATAAAACGTAAAATTTTAATTATTTTGAAACAAGAAAAAGTTGACTTACACCACTTCAAAAACAGCGGTTCATGTAACAGTTATTGCATTCAATATTAACTGAAATATCACTGGAAAGACTTTCGATTTTAATAGTTACAAAATCTCTTAAGTGTACATTCTTTGATGCGTTTACCCTACAACGAAATTTATTAACAGATGGTTTTCGAAAGAAAAACCATTAAACGAGTACCCATTCACGCACACTTTCAATTCACAGTCAATCACATGATATTCTTTCAAAGTCAGTGACCTGTTACATCGTGATAATTACTCAATCTTATTCATTTGCAACGTCCTTTATTCCGCCGTAAGCTCGGAAGGGGCGTCGAACTCCAAGATACATAAGTTCAGCCGAGACTCGTAAACTTCCCCCGTTTAAGGGGGGCTTTTTCCATATTTTAATTGCCTCCCAGCAACCCCCTCCCAGCATAATTACCGTTTCATTGCGGCCGACCTGTCGGAAGAAGTTTGATTTGTAACATCTCGACCAGGCCGCATTAAGACTCCATTATTGGACTGTCAGCCATGATCTCAAGTTTAATCAATACTTGTCTCCGTCGACGGGCGGAGGCAATCGAGGAGAATGAAATTATAGCGCGATATAGCAAACAATATATAATCAATCCCGCGTAGAATACGGCGATGAGGATCGATGTATTTCGACGTGGTCCCGGATCGATTCGTAGCTTATTGCCAGCCCGTTCGATCGATCGTTTTTTTTTCTATTCCAAACGTATACCTTTTAACCTTGTTCCCATTCCCGGCGGCTCTATGCAGAGGATAGAAGGGAAAAAAACGAAAGTAATAAACAATCCAGTAGTTTCGTCGACATTGCGAGAACCAATTCGCGTCCGTCGGTTTTTACATTTTAATGGAAAAATTAATTTCCTCCCCTCCCATTCTTCTGGAGCTTCCTTCGGCCTCCACGGCCTTCGTATCTGCATACCATCGGACGAAAGTTTTTCAATTTTCCACGAAAGCCTTGCCGGTCCTTTCGAATCGAGGACCTGTTGTTCGTGGCCGTCGAAAGATCCTTCCAGTGGGAACCATTCTCATTATGTTCGAGGTTATTTAATTACTGCGGCGTCGAATGACCCTGTTTCTTCAGCATCCAACAGCCCTGCGAAAGAAAACAGTTTCCATCCTGTTGAAGAGGAAGGGAAGGTTGGGTGGTCACCTTTCATGAAAGCGTCGAACGCTTCGGTCTCTAGAGGAAATCGAAGTTTTCCACGAAGACTAGTGGGGCTTCTTTTCTCGTCCAAGCTTTATTTTCACGCGGCACGGAAAGTTCCCTTTGAAAGCACGCCGTGTGCTTGCGCATCTCTCCGCCGCCCCCCAGTGCCAAGACCCTCGTTAACTTCGGATGTCCTCATTTACGCCTAATCGACTCGAATCGGCCGGCCGCCGGTAAATTATCGAACTTAACACATGGAGAGGCAGCCCAGACGACGGTGGTGGTGTTAACGCGCGTCGAACACGTTTTCAGGGCAAGCACCGACCCGGGAATTCGTTATCTCACGTGTCGCCTGGATCACTTCGAGGCGTTTCCGCTCGATCGAATCGACCGTGCAACCGCGAGGATTCCACGATTTTGTCCGGATAATCTTGGAAATTCAGATTCGTCGCGATTTTAGAAGAATTTTGTTGACTGGCTTTGTTCGACGTCGAGACACGAAATTAACTCGTTGATCGCTTGATCGTTCGAGGTCCTGCATGGTATTAACAGACGTTAAGGGGATGGGTGGTGATGGAAACCGCACGGCCAACCGAGTTTTCACTCAATCAGAGCGGGGCATACTTGATTAAACTCTCCGAGCGCTTTTGAGCGGGGCAGCGGTGAGCTTCGTTGATCGCAGGCTTTCACCAAAGTTGCCCGTCCTTCGAGCCGACGAACTCTGCCCTTTCGTCCAGCGATCCCTCCTGCACGAGGACCTCGAGCGGTCTGATTTTTATTTTGTGGGATTTACGGAACTGGTTGGTACGGTCGATTTTTCGAGCGGTTTCGAGGCGGATTACTGCTATTCGGCCGGGTCACGATAACGAGGAACTAATTTTTTCTTTCGGTCGGATAACCTAACTTGAGGGTATCTAACGGTTATGGTCGTGAAATCGCTTGTTTTTTTAACGTAACGATGGACGAGGTTGAAAATGTTCGAGAACAGAGTACTGTGCTGCAACTCGTTCATTATTATAAATTCTTTCGCGATAATCAATCGACGTGATTCGATGTGAAGATTTGTTAGCGATGTTCACGAAAATTGCAAGCCCGATTGCAAGCCAAATTGATATGAAAAAATAAATCGAGAATATGAAATAAAATTTTATTCATCTAACCTTTAACGTCGATTTTCTCGTAAACGAAATGTCAAATGAAAAAATGTTACGATTTTATGCTTTTAAAAATCCTAACTCAACAATATAAAATGTCATGAAAAAACCTGCCCGCCTTCTAAAGGTTAATTAATCGGACACGCTCTATAATGGACACTAAATAATCAAACAATGAAGACTTTAACATGTAACAATTTTTCATTCTCCACCAGAAATATTTGCTTAACGTCACTAACAATTTTTACAATGCACACGTGACTCGATATAAAATGGGTCAGCCGAAAATGTTCAAACAACGAATCGACTGAACGTAAACGCATCAAACGAAAATAGCAGTGACCGTTTCGAAAATAGTCGCGATAAGATCGAATCGCGTTGTGTGTCACGCGCGCGCGCGCGCGCGCGAAGTCCGGCGTCGTATATTCCCCGCGACTAGCCAATCGACCAGCGATGCACACACAAGCCATCTAAGTGTTGTCGTTGCCTTTTGCTGGAAAGACGTGTGGCATGAGCACAACACGCAGAAGACGGTGGCAGGGGACAACACGGTCGCGCTGGTCTCGCCTCTAAAACCGGCGACCTCCTACCACTTTCGAGTGCTTGCGGAAAATCACCTTGGAACATCAGCGCCAAGCGACATCCTTCATGTCAGTATCAACACATATCAGCATGCCTCGAAAAGAACAAAAAAAGAAAAAAAGACAATAAACATACGAAAATTCTTGTCATTCTATCCGTATTCTCATCGTTAAGCTATACGCGCGTCTGATCGAACCAGGTCACATGTAAACTGACTTGAACTTTTTTTCTTCCCCCATTGGTCACGTGTGTTTCCCTGCGAAAACAAACGACACGAACGATCCAGGCCCAGACAGACGGCGAGATACCCGGTGGACCACCGAGACACGTCACCGCGAAGCCCTTGGGACCGCAGCAAGTGAAGGTCACCTGGCAGCCACCGGATCGATCCCTATGGAACGGGGAACTTCTCGGATACACCATCAGCTACGCCAATCTCGGGTATCGTTATCCGTTCACGGCTGTTTAGAATAGTTTCCTAGCACGCTTCCGGTATCATAGAATTCACCGACGGAGCAGAAACCTCGTCGATGGGGCTCGAATATTCGACGATTATCGCGGAGATTTGCGACAATGGGTCTGAACGATCGTCGCGTTTCCGAGCGCAGGGGGAAAACGATTAATCGTCCCGCTTTGTTCACGAATTCTCGAAACGAGTGATCGATGATTTTTTGCTTTTTTGTATACTGTCACAGAATTCAGTTAGGAGTTGAACGTATCGAGACGTGGTATATTCGGATCGCGATGGAGGAATGGGAGCAGTTTTATGGGAGAGTTAGATATTTTTGAATACAAGTTAAATATTAGGCGGAGCATCGTTGAATTGAGAAGAGAGAATAAAATATTAGGTGTCAGAATGTGGAATCTTTTATTTTCTTAATTACATGGCGGTGTAGTTTGAATTCAGTATGTCTATATATTTTAATATTTTCACAGGATTAGATATTTATTTGTCACAGAACGAACTTATTTAACCAGTAGTTGTTAAAATCCTTGCTTTTCGAACATCACGAGTCTTAACACTTTGACTGCTACGTCATATAAATATGGGTGACGCGTACATCGGGAAGAGGCTGGATTAAATAAATACCGTCGCAAATGTTTTGCGTAGTATTAAATGATTTATGATTTGAAATACGAAGTAAAGCGTGTCTGGCCCCATATGATCTTCTCCACTGTGGCAGTCAAGGTGTTAATCACACTCATTTCATTCAACATTATACTCTAAACATTAATTCTGAACTTCAGACCAAAACATGAGTGACAGACATACCTACGTGTTACAAGGTAGAAAAAATCTTAGTGAACCAAATACTGAATTCCCTACAAATTAATAGATTACTACATCGCGACACCTGATAAGAACAAAAGAACTAAATCCCGAACTCCAGATCTTCCAATTAGTCTCTAACAATGCGACGAGCGAGCAAGCATCCGCAATAAAGGAAGTAAGTCGAAAGGGCCCCGATTCTAAGAACAATTAGTTCCGTGGAGTACTCGGCGATCCGAACGTAACAAATTCTTAGACGAAGACAATGGGAATTGATCAAGTGATTTTAATATTCGTCGGGAAAGAGAACTGTCCCAGCAGTCAGACTCACGGTGGAAGTTTCGACGTCGCGTTTCCAGCCGGAATAATCGGATTCGTCGAAGTCTCCAGATCCCCCGGGATTCTTTTTTGATCTTCCGGCTGGTAATTCGGGACGAATCGCAGGGCGTCACGTCGCGGAAACGGGACGCGCCGCTTCGTGATCGGTACGATCGAACTTCCGGTTACGTTCTCGCCCAGCGAGAATTTCATATCGGTGGAAACTGGTGGGGAAAGAGAAGATACGGGTATCAGAGGGAAGGGGGGAGGGAGTTCCGGGAATCAGAAGACCATTTTTCGCTCCAGTTTCCACGGGATGGCTTTAAGTATCGTCGAGTTCCGCTGCGCCCGTTCCTTCTCGCGCTTTATCTTTCCGCCTCGAGGAACATCGGTCGTGGCTTTATTTCAGAGGGAACGATCAATCGGTGAACATCACCAGAGTGGGAATCACGGGAAACGGGGATGGTTCGTACGATTATAGGCTAACCGGCCTCCGAAAGTACACCCAGTACAGCGTGCTGGTGAAGGCGTTCAATAATAAAGGCGACGGACCCGGATCCGACCCAGTCACCGTCCAGACCCTCGAAGACGGTGAGCATACATTTTGTAACGTTTTTTTTTTTATTTCCTTGCATGGTAGTTTTATTGCATCTAATGATATATCTTTCGGTTAACCGATACATTGATTTTAAATGAGTGGATCTCGAGATTTTGTGTACACCGTTTGGGTATCCACTTTTTTAACGTTAGTCATTGCTGGTTTTCGCAGTATATACTAAACAAAATAACATACACAAATTTTTGTCAAAATAATATACATAAATATAGCCGTATCGAAAGAGTTAAAGTATGTATGTATATACGGTTTATGTACAGGAATTGGTCGAAGCGTGCATATGTTCGATCATTGAGTCGAAACGCGTCAGTTAATCGCTTTTATATGGTCTACTTACAGAACGTTTATTAACAAACTATTTTTTACAACTCGACAAATGAAAAATTTTTGTTATCGAATGGAAAGAATTGTGATTACAACGATGGTACCGTGAGAATTCGACAGTTGTAGGTTTTTTAATGCTACAAAGATTAAAATTATACATATTGTTAGAGTGTGTTTCATAAGACGAAGTGCAATGACTTTACAACTGTTATATAATAGGCTATTTCAACTTGTCGAGTCTGCTCCCAACAAACATTAATGCTCCGTTGACACACGTAGCTCCCATTTAAAACAATTAAACTTCCCACGCGTCCCCTCCCGCCATGTACAAAAACTACTTCCATTATACATGATGTCTCCCCCGATGCCAGAAAGTTTTTACAGGGTCATTCATTCGTGTTCCTCCAAGTGACATGCACATTCCGCGTCGGTGCAGAGTTGTTGCACCATCCTGCGCGCGAAGGGAACGAACGAATGCGTGGAAAAACTTGTCAACCTGTTTATTCTTTCCATCCGTTTTTTTATTCCGCGATTGTAAGAGAAAGGAAGGATATTTTTAAAAGGAGCTTCGGAGAATTAAGTGTTCAATGGGTTTGTATATTTTTACATTCGATCGATGAAAGAACGAGAATACATTTTCGATTGAATTGAAACTCCCTTTTAATTAAATAGAAGCTGACCTTTTCGTAAACTTGAATTGTATTCGATCGATGGTTAGAATAAATCTTATACAATATTTCTTTTTAACATTTCATTAATGTGTTTTATAGAAAGCGGTCAGAGTATTGAATAAAGTATTCAGTTCATTATTATTCTGCCTGTAACAAAATGTCAGCACAATAAATTCAGTTCACCTCGTTGTTACTCGTGGAAATAGCCATAGAAACCTTCTAACAACGAACAACTTACAGAAACTCAGACAATTGATAACAGAATGCACTGTAATTGAACTAAAGTAATAACATTTTTTCGTTTGACGCCTCGTTTTCGACAAAATTGTGTTCGAATATTCATCTAAAACGTGTGTACTCGTGTTTGCAACAAGTAGAAACGCCCTGCAATGAACAGACAAATTCTCAATTTTAATGATCTCGAAAACGGGGCGTCAAACGAAAAGAATCTACTCCTTCTTTTCGATTTATTCTTACATACATATAGAATCACCCCCTGCCCGGTTGTTCCATCCGCTCGACCACACCCTGTATATTCTAAAACAGACTTCAAAGCTACATAGAATCCAATATATTAAGGCTTTAAGTTGATGTTGCTAAATAATAAAAACATAAAGTATCACAAAAATGGTAACTTTTTTGTTTACTACTATAACTAAATATACCTTTGGACAAAAAACACAGCAATTCCTAGATTTGGGTAAAAATAATCCTTGTACAAGGGTTAATACATTGAAGTGATACAATTTTATCCAAAGCAATCAGAGTACCGAATCAAAAAAATCTACGTCAATATTAATTCTGTCTTTAACAAAAGATCATCCGAACAACTTACATATGTTCACCTAACCCATACCCTCAAGGATAGTCAAAGAAAGGTACCTTTTAAGATCGAACATCTTGCACAAACCCGAGCTCTCGAGAGGGGGGCGCGTCAGGCAAGGATGATCCAGCTTCAAAATATTTTCCCCTAGAAACACTGGCCCGTTACCCAGTTCTGGAAAGAGGTTGTGCATTTGCTCGATACTTTTCTCGACGTCGGAAATGCCTCCCGACCGCGTTCCATTTTCCGTCCTGTTTCGTCGGCCACGACGAACACGGGACAGCGAGGCCGCGACGCGTGGATCCATCGAACGAGCTTCTTCGGAAGAGGCTCTTTCGCGCAAAAACCGCGGAGAAAGTGGATACCTCTTTGTCGAGGGAGAGGAAACGCGTGTGTCGCGTGTTTGACACTCGACCGAGCGAACGGTCCACGGAGAACCGGAAGAGAAGCAAAGAGAGGGTCCCTCTGTCCCGGACCTTTTACGGATTCAGAATTGTCGCTTCGACTGAATTTGCCTCGGTATCGAGCACGAACATCGTATCTTTTTATAGGAGAAATACAAGGAGCATCCGGGATTGATTCGATAAAACGGTGACTCGGATAGAAAATTTTATTTTTATTTCAGATCTGATACGATTCAGTAATCGATTTATTAGATATTGTCGATTTTTCTGTAACTTTGCTGAATTGTTTATGGGATCAACCTAAGAATTTTTGCCGTGCTTGTTTGATACTGTTTTTAGAATTTAACGGAGAAATCATCCTTTTTAGCCGAAGTGTCCCTTATTACTTATTCGGCTGAAAACTGCAAAAGTTATTGAAAATCAGGTTAGATAAATTTTATACTGTATTAAGAACTGCATAAGAAGTATTAAGGACAGGGAAAGAACTCCTTAACACATTCAGTACCGGATGCAACCTTAACTGTGTAACCATTTATATGTATACGTAGAGTACCGTGGCTGACTAAGGTCGAATAAGAACTACGCTAATAAGCTGTTCTTCATAATTTAAATCACCCCAGAGCTTTAAATCCCCTCCCCAGGCGGCTGGTACTGAATATGTTAGGAAGTTAATATTTCAGAATTTAAGTAGAGTGTATCCGAATCTGACATCTAATAAAAATATCATTCCCATATTTAACCTTCCTCTCTAATCGACTCAATTTTGCAGTCAGCTCCTTAACCCACTGACGAGTTTTAAGCTTCTTGCGTGGCTACCGCCATGTTTCAATAAAACTATTATATTAATAGATTGCTTCTGAATTATAATAACGCGAAGTACTAACTTGGTGAAATCAAATTATTATTTTTCCTAAACAACCTATATAACTGAGAAAATATATATATATATTCTGAATAGAAGAAGATCTGGTTTAAGTACAGGTTAGGGTCTAAATTTGAGCTAGTTGAATGTCATGGTAGGTACTTCGCCCTCGTGGGAATAGACTCAAACTACGGCACAAGAACAAAAGAAGCTTATTTTAACTCCATAATAAAGCAAACATGTTTCAGCTACACTGAAATATTACTTCTTAAAATTCTTCAACAGGTTTGGTAATAGGTCCTGAAGTAAAAGTGGTAGCCTATATTCAGACCACCGCCTCAAGTGCCAATAATGGCAGATAAACCACATGGCGTACTGTTACGCTTACGGTCGTCAGTGGGTTAATACATTCACCTGACTCAGTTCACACCCATAACCTAATTGTACATTAAAACAACAGTCACCCTTGACCGACACCGTCTGAACTAAAAGCTCAGTGTCTCTCACGGTTGACCGCCACAACAACAAACGCGTTAACACTTTGGCTGTAAGCCGCTCAAAAGCAGAGTACCATTTGCGTAGAGTGGCCAACTAGTAACTAGCCTTCAGAATAGATCAAACATTTCCGCTCACCTAAATGAAATGAAAACGCCCTAAGGCGTTGTCCTCGGTTGCAATCACTGAACAATGGACGTCGAACGCCTTTATGCACGATTATCACAGGTCGAAGACTTTCATTGGTCACCCATGAACCCTGTGCACGCAGTTAAAGGGTTAACAAATTAATGCTCCCATCCCGTGACCGCATCGCCTCGACCCATTAGTCACCCAGTTTCTCAGTTAATAGCCCCAGTCAGTTAATTCTCCATTGACTCGTGAAACCACTCGATCCTCGAGGCGGTATCGGGCCCGGCGAATTCACGAAATACATTTTGACGCAGTTCCAAGCGCCCCGCCGCAGAACGTCGCTTGTGCCGCGCTGAACGGCCTGAACATTCAGGTGACCTGGAAACCGCCGCCTTCGGACAAAGTTCACGGGGTCGTGCAGGGCTACAAGTTGCTGTACGAGGCGGCCAGCGCTGTGCTGGAGCATCAGGCGGGACGGGAGACGAAGATCAGCCATGCGTTGAGCACGGTGCTACACGGACTTAGCCCGTACACCAATTACACGGTGCAGGTGTTGGCGTACACCAGGGCCGGGGACGGCGTCACCAGCAGCCCGGTATCCTGCACCACCGAAGAAACTGGTAAACTATGGACGATATCGCGGGGTACTGTCTGCCGTGGACACTCGTGTGGACCGGAAGTAAATTTCACGACGCGTCGCGCGTAGGCCAACAGTTTGCCTACCCTCCTGCCCATTCTCCACCCCTCCTTGCTTTACGACGGACCGTGCTGTTGATGCCTCGATAGACCAATATGTTCCGGCGATTGTTTGCCATGGGTACCGTGGTTCCTGCCCAGAGACATCGCGAATGGGGAGTTTTCTCTCGCGGGAGAGGAACCGCTATCGGGTTATTGAAATTTTAATGGGATGATGGTGTTAACGGCGACGGCAGTGGAATATTAAAATTACTGACTACGGTCGCTCTAGGCTTTTATTAGGGAATTAATGTATCGATTATTATCGGTTATGGTGTGCTGGCGAGGAAGTGTTTCCATTGGACTCTTGATCTTTTGATGTTTTTGGTGGTGTCTGCATTAGGAGTGTATTATTTGTGTTGGCTGTTTCTGGTGTAGAGTAGAATGGGAATAGTTATCAACACTTTCTGACAGGAATTATTTCTTTTAAACGAAAAAAGATATTTATGCGCATTGTTCCCTCTTGGATGTTTGAAAAACAGGAAAATCAGAAGAAATGAAAAAAAATTGTTCATTCATATATGATACGAATGGTTGGAGGGGGCTAATTTTATGCATTTATCGTAAATGTAAATACACAAAAACATTAAATTGTACAAAATTTTCGGAAAGGTTAATATAAATTTCACTTCATTTTGAACCTAAGGAAAATCTTTAATATAAGAGACAAATCTCCGGCATTGACGTGAATTCAGTAAATTCATCTACAGAAATCTGAATTTTCATAAACATCTGCGGTCTAGTTATTAATGATTGACAGGAAGTGAAATTAAATAGAAGGAAAACGATAATTTGGTTATACCTTTTTTAATACATTATTATACTATGCCTGAAAGGATTATGTGGGGGTGCATAAAATCCGCAGTTTGCTAATGAATATTTCAATTTCCTCCAAAAAGATCATATTTATGTTACTTTATTTAAGAATTTAACTTAATTAATTTTGCTTCTTATTAGCACATAGATCGACACTCGAGGTATTGCTGCCTTCGCCAATTAAAAGCGAATTACAGAGTAAAATTGAAGAGTACCGTGAAGCAAATAGCTAAAGTTTCCATTTCTTGAAAAATAATATACTTTTCATATCGAGTGGACTTGTCTTCCTCGAAAGCAGTGAAAATAATCACTTAGTAGAAACAATTGTCTATACGGGGTTTGAATCTCCCATTATAAGTAGCCTGCAGATATTTATGAATTCATATGGTAAACTAAACACTTTAATATCATTTAACACTATTTATATTTCATTATTAACTGAATAAACTCCTACTACAACAATTATAATACTCTCTAACTTTCATGTTTATAAATTACTATCTAGATCACGAATTCGCATAAACATCTAACTACAAATACCAAAAGTCAGAACCTGCAGAATCTCAAAGAAGATTCTCCTCCACCCGTGGGTGTTAAGTACAGTATTAAAATTCATCATCTGTGTACGCAGAAGCCTGAAAGCGAACTCTGGCAAGTAATTAAACAGAGAAACCAGTATCACCGGCTCACCGTTGTCGATGATTCGAGTTTATTATTCACGACGCCACATTTACATTTCCACAATGTGAAACGACTAACCGTCCGACGTTTACACTCGCGCGGGGTGGGAGGGTCTGCTTTAAATTTCTGTTGCAACAGAGGCCACTTTCCAGTCGAAATTCCATAGAGGGGACAGGGGCGGTTAGGGGAGAAACGGGAACTAAAAGAGAGTCAATGACAGAAACTTTAACGCGCCTTTGAAGTAACATTATACCCGCCTCTGTATCCGCCGTTTTACCGGGCCGCTCCTGTGGAAACTCCAGCGCGGTAAGCCGGTTTTCCATTAAACGCAGCTGCAACCCGACGCCGAAACTCCGCGAAATGGGTCGCGAATAATTGTATCGTTATCGCGAAATTCATAATAACCCCCCGCAGCGACGGCGTTTCGTTGCCGGCCCGTAATCGAAATTCCGTGTATCACAAAGAAAGACTTGGACCAACAGGGTAAAGGGAGGCGCACGCCTGTTTGTCAACCGTGGAAATTTACCAAACCCTCTGCTTTTGTTCCGAATTATACCTATATGTATATATGTATATAAATTCAGTCGTTGACGGTTCATTTGCGCCTTGTGCGCCCGACAGCAACGATATACACGGTGATCCTTTACGCGCGTACCGATATTTCGAAGGCTGAACGTGCTAGACGTGAATTGGAGAATGATGTCGAGGAGTAATTTAATTGCACGGGATATTAGAGGCTTGACGTATCGGTTTTTATCGATACCGACAGGGATAAATTGATGCTTGACCACGGTGGAAGTTTATTTTTCAATAAAGTATTTACAGTGCTTCGCGAGTTGCTTGTTTCTCTGGTACTGTGAGATCGATCTTTCAAAATGGAACGTTTTGGAAAGTTTGTTTCTGGTTAGCTTTGTTGGGTGAGTCGGAAAAAATTTCTTGGTGTTGATTTCTCATTTCTTGTCGTATTTGTTTGAGGATTGCACAAGAAATATTTAATTGTTTCCGTAGTTTCTGTAAAGTATACAGGGTATAAAGGTCTTAGACCCTTTAAGAAAAGGGTCTAAGACTTTAGGTGCTTCAATATTTACCGAATGAAGTAAAAAATGTCTAATCAACATTCGTCGTAAAATCAATTCTTTCAAAGGAAAATATAAAATTTGTTTTAACATTTGTTATAGATTTTCCGCATATTTTCCTTCCATTGACATACATTTTCAATTGTTCCTTCCGTACCTCGTATTGTGTCCTGTCATACACTCTTGAATTAATTTTCCTCAACCAATTTTTGTGTGTGCATTCAATATGTTGCGACAAAACTCACTAAGAATATTGAACGTTCCTACATATGAAAATTAATTTTACACCAGAAGGGTTGATTTTAGGATTTATGTTGATTAGACATTTTATACTCCACTTGGTGAGTACTATAAGCCCCGAAGTCTTAGGCCCTTTTTTTGAACGTCATGTATAGTTATGTGTTAATTTGTTTGCTACTTCAATTCATATTTCCTAGGTTCCATTATCTTTTCAATACGAACCATCGAGTTTCTCCAAGATTCCGTATTTCCCAAGATCCGATTTTCCGAAATTTCGCGAACAATGCGGCGACGAACTTCCGGTAAGAGGTTCCTCCCTACGGAGGCTCGAAATCGGTCCTCTCCACCGTACCTCTCGATCGATTGCAGTATTGTCTCGTTATACGTTGCCCCGATATACCTTGGTTGTTTTCCTCCAATATTAGAAAGAAAGTGGATAAAAATAAAAAAAGAAAGGATAATTTTAATGACTTTAAAGGACGGTAAATAAAAAAATATTGGAAGAATGTAATTATAGTAATTAAAAAACGTATAAGGGAAATGGTGCTAAGAATTTTCTATCATGAGATAGGAAAAGATACACTGAAGTTTTAAATTGGTGAAAAATAAACGGCCATTTATTTTCCCCCAACCTAAAACTGACTACAGATCTCCTACTAACAACGGAACTTCCCTAACCCGAAAGTTCTTTTGAAACTTCAGACAATTTTTCCAGCTACTTCCTGATTCTTCCAGTGCAAACACAAACCTACAAAGTTTCGAAACAAGGTCGTAATTTTTAGATTATCGAAGTCCCACTGTTAGCTAATTAAGAAAACGCAAAGATACGGCTGAAAATTTTTTCCCAGTATTATCCAATCACTCTGTAAGACGAGAGGATACCCTACCGACGATGAAAACATTTCCGTTCCACCCGCCCCATTCTCCTCTAGAATTTAAAGTCGTATGACCGGCGTTACCGGTGTCGTTTCTGATCGTAGTTCCGGACGCACCGGAGCGTGTGAAGGCCGTAACCAGCAACGAGGACGCAGTGGTGATATCCTGGCTGCCGCCTCGTCGGCCGAACGGCATCCTCACCCAGTACACCGTTTACATTCGCGTGTTGGACCAGGGCCAGGAGGTGAAGATCACTAAGAGCATGCTGCCTGCGCAGAGTCTGCACCACGAGGCGACTGGCCTGAAGCTGCGCGAGTCCTACGAAGCCTGGGTTACAGCCTCGACCAAAGTGGGGCAAGGACCTAGCACCCCGGTCATCAAACTTCAGCTGAGCAATACCGGTGAGCAAAGGCGCGACTGCATCGCGAAACGTTCGAAAGCGTTCATTCCAGTCTGGATCCTGTTCCCAGTAGAACTAATTTGAGTCTAACATCGAAAATCGAGTCAATGAACCGTAAAGTTTAATGAAAAATTCTCGACACGAATCCCTGAAAACCTCTATACTATCATCCTACCGTAATTGTCTCTTCTATACTTTTTTTCACTCGAAATTTGATACGTTAATTTTGGCGATTTTTCGCGACATTATCCAACGTTCGAATGTAGTCGACTCGTTCGGTATACATGGGATGTTTAATCGGGGTTTCTTTAACCGATCCCTCGCCTTCAAGTCTGACGAAATTCGAGGGGTCTTTCGACATCGGGCTTGGAAGCTAACAGGAGAATCGGAGCCAAGTTTCCGATTACCTTTCCTCTTCCGAGGACGAAATTATGTATTTTAATCGCGACTCCGTGAAAGTTTTCACCCCCATCCCTTCTCCCTCCGACCCACCTACGAGGAAAGTATCGCAGGGTTATTGAAACAGTCGCAAGGAATCCGCGAGCTATAGTCGTACTAGGGTTCTACCCTGGAAAAATCCCTGGTCGTAGCTTCGCCTTGGAGCTCTTGCGGGGATAGTGGCTAGTGGCGGGGGGGGGTGGGTAAAATGGGGTGAACTTTCGGAACTGAACTCAAACACGGATCACGGCTCGAGGAAGTTTAACGAAGAGCAAGGATAACCGGGACTTTTAATTAGTTCCAGCAGCTATAATATCGTTCGGAGTGCCACTCGTGGTGCCGTGGAGGTTGGACGTCAATATGGCTTGTCTCGCCGTTGGTAATCCGCGGCCGACAGTGGAATGGCGTCGCGGCGACGTCAAACTGCAAAAGTAAGTGACGACAGGATGTGAACGATGGGTAAGGAGATGGGGAAGGGTGGGGGGGGGAGATGATGTCTGATCGTGGATGTTCCGCAGATCCGACGTTGGATCGGACAACGCGCTGTCTCTGAGAAACGTGCAGAGGACTCACGAGGGAAACTATTCCTGCCACGCGAAGAATCCCCTCGGATCGGACGAGATCGCGTACACCCTGCAAGTTCAAGGTATGCAGAGTGGGAAGAACAGTGGGTGCTTTTGAGGAATAGATACAACGCTGATGTTGTAGGAAATACCATTGAATCTGCTTTGATCGACTTATGAGAATATTATTTCGCGTTAATTTCGTGGATCGAATTTTTTTCGTGCTTTTGTGTAATTATGGTAGTTTCTATATTCCAAACTAACAAGGGACCTTCGGTACCCCGAAAATTCCTCATGTTTTAAAAGTCCACAGTTATGTAGGGGACCGTAATGGCAGCATCAAGCAATTTTTTTTTATTCTAACATTGTTGAATGAAAATGTTAGACTGAATTTTAAATGAAATTTCATTTTAAATGAACTAAAATGAAACGAATGAAACCAACTCGTGAAATAGTTGAACAGCACGCCTCTCGAGTAGAATAACCCGTCGCGTCAGATTTATTTCAGGCGTTTTTCGCCCGTACTTCAACAATTAACAACCCGAAAACGAAGCTTCGATCTCAGTTTCGTCATTCTTAATTTTCCCCTTCGAAATGTGGAATCCATTCTGTGAAAGTGTCCCACCTGCTTACTAACATCCTGTATATTTATATTTGTACCTCCAAATTGTCAGCTCTATTTCACCGAGTTCGAGACACTTTCCCATGTACCCTCTCTCATCCACCAATTTTTCAACACAGCTCGTTCGTCGCACCTTTGACATTTGAGAGCTCGTGTGTCACTTCCGCAAGCGCCTTCACGTACGTAACATAATTCGCGAAAGACAGACAATTCCGGAATGATAACCGCGAAGGAATCAGGTCGTCGGCCTAAATTCCAACGATTTTTTTGTCAAAAGCGACTCCTCGTCGTCGAGTCCCGCTATCGCTGTGAAACTTTCTCCCCTCGCGCCGCGATATTACGCGGTGACAATGACGGGTGGAATGGGTCTGTGACAGGAAAAAGCTCGTCACCAGCCACGGGGTTCGTTAAAAGTTACTCTAAACTATTTTCCGTCCCGATACTCGTCCCATTATTCTCCCCCGGCGAATAATTCGAACGAACGTAAGGAATGTTGGTGAACGCGTTTCGCGGTAGATACTTCGTTATATGAAATGTCACGCGCGTTTACATGAACGAACGACCGCGGGACGTCTGTTGCAACATCGACGCGATCCCACGTGTGCATACGTGACTGCCGGCTGATCGAGGAAAATCCGAAGAAATATGCGTCTTTCGATGTCCCCCATTTTTCAGCGTTCTGATTTTCCTTTGGGTTGAAAATCACAACCGGTTTCGAAAATCTGAACAGCGAACAGGGGATTCGTTGGTTCAGAATTACAAATGGTTTTGGTAATTTTAAGAAGAATATCGGAGTTGTTCGTTTCTGGAAATTATTTTTGCATATCTTCGTTTATGAGTCTTTGATTTGGTAATAGATGGATGAGGAATAAGTGACTGAATGTTGGAAGCTGATTCTACTTGCTTTGAGAGTAGAAAAGGTGGCACGGTTTTATTTCAGCTAGAAGTTCTTCGAGAACACTTCAGAAGTTTGTAGAGGCAAATAATCTTATCATTTCCTTTGTGTATCAGTACACAGCGAGAAAGAAAATTACTCTACAGTTTGTTTCGCACAAAACAAGGAACAGCATTTGCTTTAAGGTGAAACTCTTTGGAAGTTACAAAGCACTTTTATGAAGTACTATTGTAACCGAAGTGTTTCGTGTTCGCTATCTTCAATGGAAAGTGTTTCTGGATTTCTTTTGTCGTCCTTATGATAAGTCAAATGATCTTCAACGTTTTGTTAGTGAAATTTTGCTCCGATAGATATTCCTAGGACCGTAATTTGATCACCAATAGATAATTTACCTCTTGACCAAAGGGTATTGGACAATTGTGATCATTTAGGAAACGTTTCAATACGAAATTTCTTCTTCAGCCTAATAATATTACTACACATTAGAACGATGACTAAACTAAGAAGCTTGCTTCTGATACAGTCTGTATAATCTCTTCTATTGCAAGTTTAATTTCATCGGCTTAGGACAATTAACGTGGCTCGAAATTTCCATGTACAGTAGCCCCCATTTAACTGGCGCAGGTTCAGGTCCGCGTTGCGCAGGTATCGATGGAGATAAGTGTTCTAAGGATAGCCGGACTTTGGTCTTCACCCGCTTCTTGATCGTATATTGTCAAATAGAGACAAAGATTCGTAGGATAACATGGACGCAATTGGTATGCATAACTCTGCGTCAATTAAACAGGGAAAGATGCGTCCATTAACCGGGGACTATTGCATTCGTGGTTAAAAGAGGGACCCTTACAAAATATTCCAATTTCAAGCCTTCATCACGAATTTCTAATTTCCGTCTTATTACAACGAAGCTAAAAAAAGTTCCGTCAATACAGTTCCTCCCTCCGACGTTCCAGACCCTGTTAGCGTTTCTCCCGTGATCACAGACAGAAGCGTTGAACACCATTCCGCAAACACTCGAACGATCTTCATCAGTGTCACAAGAGACACCGACGGTCTTCTCCGCGTAGTTGCCCCGTTCAGACCTTGCTCCGCTCATTGTCTCGCACGATTAATCAGGCAACCAGACATTTTCAAACACTCGACCCCCTTGGTCGCCCTAATCGGTAAACTTTGCGCAGTGCCACCGACGCCGCCTACTTTACTGGCGACCGGCACCACAACCGACGCCGTTCAGCTGCAATGGAAGCAGGGGGACAATGGAGGTGCCCCCATAAAGGGATTCCTTCTGGCTTATCGCCGTGAATTCTCCGAATGGGAGGAGGTGATGTTGGACAGGAAAGCGAGTACGCATCTTCTCGAAGGGTTGCAATGTGGGACCAGGTACCAGTTCACCTTGGCGGCGTTCAACAGGATCGGTAGCGGTAGCGCGAGCAAAATCGAGACCGCGAAGACCAACGGAACGAAACCGATACCACCATCGAAGCATCAGCTGATGAAAGTGAACCAGACCTACGTCACGCTGGAGCTGGCGGCCTGGCAGGACGGTGGATGTCCGTTGTTGTACTTCGTTGTGGAGTATAGGAGGCTACCCGGCGATTGGCTGCTGGGTAAGATCGTTGGATGTTTCATTGTTGTACGTTGAGGTAGCTGTAGGGAGATTTAGTTCGATGTAATGAATTCAGGACAGATTACCTGAGGGCTTAACTGCTCAGTACACAACATTATGGCGGTTCTGTATTATACGTACAGCGTGAACGATATAACTCGAGCACCAACGACTAACTCTAATTATTCTTGTTTTTTTTTTTACTGTAGTATATTGTTTACAGGTCATTTTTTTTCAAAGTCTTCAAGGTTACCTTCAGTTTTCTCAAATGGAACTATATTAACCCTCATCCGTCCGTTATTTTCTCAACTTAATAATATGTTCCTTCGCGTCAAATTGACATAGTTGTAAGAAATTAATATAACGAAGAGAGAAGTAGTTAAATTTCCAAATTCGTTGAAATTAAAGTGACGAAACCTTAGGTAAATTTACCTACGCATGACAAAATAACACCATTTTCTAGGAAAAAAATGTGCGGAATCGGCACAACGGACGGATACGGTTTAAGAAACGTTGGATATTATTGACAAATACCATATTCACCTATTTACCGTATGAAACAAACACGTAACTATTCTAACCTAAACTTGACAATACGTTAGAGCAATATCCTCAAATAACGCCAACAACAAGAGCCTATTTGATGAAATTCTCAAATAGTGGTCATGTTTGTACTGGTAAGTTAAGAATGGGGGTCAGTAAATCAGCGGGGGTAATGGATATTCATTCCAATTAATCTTTCGTGAACCATAATTCGGTTCCAGTGTCGAACAACGTTCCGCCGCAATCCAGATTTCCGATCGTCGACCTGGAAAGCGGCACCAAATACGAGCTTCGCGTGACGGCGTACAACAACGCCGGTTCCACGCAGGCCGAATACCTGTTCGGCACGTTGTCCCCGAACACTGGTAATCGAATGCATAACGAGCCTCCGCCGGAAACCGAGGAGTCCTCCCTGTTTTTCGACGCGCACGTGCTGGCGCCCAGCGTGATTTCGCTTTTGACCGTGTTCCTCGCCGTGGCTGGTGTCTGCTTTTGCCTGAAAACACGTAAGTTCCCGATCTATTTATATAATAAACACAGTGGCCTTCGATTAAACCCGTTATTCGGTATACCATTAGAGGCACCAATAAGTAATACATTATTTTTTGTTAAATTATTATACGATATATCCTAAATTAGAAATATTTTCGTAACCTTGCACCGAATTGCAACGATGTAAGTTGTTGGGAAGTCATTACGAATATAAATGAAACAGCTGAAATTCTTGACTTTTGTAGAAACGAATACTGATTTCGTGAAGAAATAGTGGATTACCGAGTGGTAGACCTAATATGTAAAAAATGGAAAGATAAATTCGAAAAGTACAATAGAACTCATTCGTACGAGGACTCATTTTGGAAGAATTCAGTTTTAACAACGTCATTAACATGTCTGTTCATATCATATTGACTGGACTACTTAATTGTCTTATCTATGTTTCACAATAATTTCATATATAGTAATTGTCGGAGAATGGTCAAATCGATATTAATTATATATACCACCCTCATACTTCACAAGTAGAAATAGTGAGCAATGGACAGACAATCTATACCTCCTTCAACGATTCAAGTCAATACCTATAAACAAAGGGAGTTGACGACCATTTAGGTGTGGCAGGGACCGAGCCAATAACTGGGCTTAGCACGTGAATGTTGTGGTCATTTTTACTGTCTCCTTGAACGGACAATAGTCCTGCACACAAGCCTCCCACAAACTTTCATTTTCCATATATACAACTCACTTTTTCCTCCAGAAACACTACATTCTCCAGTCATACCATGATCTCCGCGAACCCTACAAATTTCCCACGACGTACCAATAATTCAGCGTAATCGGAACACGTCTCGTAACTATCTTTACTCTAAACACCTCCAACAAAACGATTTATCACCGAAAGCCATTAAACCAGTCCCACGCGGATCGTCGTACACAGAATTCAGTCGGGCTTCCCAAGTGCAAGTCGGTCAAAGTTCGCAGTGTCGGAAGATCGATCGTCGAGCGAACACGCGCGAACGCTCGATCGCCGGTCGAAATTTCAGTGCGACAAGTCTGAACGATGGAGGGGGGTTTGGATCGAAGTTCCAGGAATCGCACGGTGTCGCCGTTTCGGGGGATTGTGGATGGGATTTCAGCGGTACCGGCAATTTGCATTAAGCCAGAAGGGCGTGCGACGCCTCGTTCGTGCTACTCGTCGTTATTGAGTAGCTAAACGTCGCGGGATTGTACTCCAATTACGAGACCCGCCGCGGGAGGAGAGCCTTCGGAGGGCGTCGAGCCACGAGATATCGCCGGTTAAGAGGCGAAAATTGATACCAGATTTTCGATCTCGTTCTCTATCCTCCTTCCTTCATCCCCCTTTCTCTCCCACTACTTGCTCGTGGCGCGTGCGTTTTTATACCGACGAGTTCTTACCGTGTCGTTCGCGACGTCACCATCAGGCCAATATATCAGCGCGAGATAAATTCGATTAATTAAAAGCCTCGTCGCCGAGAACTCCGCGCAATTATGCTGAGCTACGTTGACACTAATAGGGGCGGCGACTCCAGAGGAATTCGTTGGTACGAGCGTAATGCCACGAAATGCAATCATTTGTGGTTGTCCTGGACTTTTCGATTTGTGTGTTTCGTCGGTTTAGTTTCGTATGGGTATTCGAGGGAGAGTCTTTGAATTTTCATGATCGTTGCACAATTTTCGGCGAAAGAAATTATTTTTATGGGTTTAAGAATGAATATTGCGGTATTTTATATTATACAGGGTGGGTAGAATATACTTCATCTAGAGAACATGTATTTGGCTTTGGATGGATGGACTTGAATTCTCGAAATCACGATGTAAACTTTTGACGATAATATTATTTGGAGTTGAATGTGCTAGTGCATTGTACAGGGTGTTTAACGATACGTGGGACATAGTTCAGCAGTCTAGAAGACACAAAAATAATGAGAAAGTTTATGTAACCGTGTTATATAAGTAGTTAGTTGTACCCATTGTTGCATTCCAGTATTACAGAACTGCTTACCTGAGTGTGAGATGTTCGAAACGCCATCGTCAGCCTGAATCTAATCCTGAAAATAATCAGCATCCATGCTACACAGTTGCTAAATTTTTTTAAAATTCCAAGGAATTACGGAATATTGTATACAACTAGCATAATTTGTTTACTAAAGTCAGTCGAATCTAAAGTAAAAAAATGGTAACGGTTCGGGTACAAGAACAAATAGAATATTTTTTCCTTGTTATAGTATCGTCCAAAGAATATAATCAGTGTAGTTTGTCATCGTTGACTTGAAAATGACGAAGAAATCTCGATTTTTCGAAGGAAACTATGAATGTTAAGCTGCAGTTTCCGCGAAACGGAACTTTAACCGACAAACCCCTGCCTTTGTTCGACGAAATTCTCGTAACAGATTGTCAAAGGCGAGACACGCGTTGAAATTCTCCCAATACCGCAATCTGGAGTCACGTCAAGCTTTGAACGTATAGAAAGCGGTCTGGAACGTGTGCAGTGCTTTCCCAGTCTGGTCTTACCGTGTCAAGAGACGTTAATCTGTGCCTTACGAGTGACGAGGGCGTTAATTATGCAATAAATAAATGACAAAAATTTTAGTATGCAAGCTGCATGAATACAAGTGGAGCGATGTACAGATAAGAATGGTAATCCGAAGACTGCGTATTTTTCACAGTTACAGCATGCACGATTGCTTAACACTCAATATACCAAAATGCTTAATAACTTATAAGGTTTTTTGAAGTCCCAGTAAAGTAAAGAAATTTCTATTTGTATCCAGTCTTTATAAATTAGCCTGTAATCATTTTTCTTTGAATAATAATCCACAGTCTATTGCTCAATTTCTCATTCGTTTCTTACGTTCCTGTTTTTATCTTCTCCATTGATTGCCAATTCTCACTTGTTTTTTCTCAATCTTGTATTCGAGTCATTCCACATCAAGCGGATCATTTTTGTATTCAATATCTGGGATTTCGCTGAAATTGAAACATGTTATAGTTTATGAAAATAAGAAGGGGGGTTTAAGTTATCATTTCACTGGTTGTGACAAAAGAACGTCATCTTTCGATTGTGAATTTCACCCACGCCGTTGGAGGAGTGCCTCACCTTCCGTTTTTAGAGACCGTTCGGCAATGATTCCAGACGCAGAACGAACCGGTCGAGCAAACGATCCGAACTCGCAAACGCAGGCAGCACTGGAAAACAAACACAACATGGAGCAAAGGGAGCAGTACTACGCGACCGTGAGGAAGCCCGGCCAGCAGTCGCCCTGTCGCGAGGTGAGCGCGCTGGAAAGAATTCCCGAATATTCCGAAGACATTTATCCGTACGCCACCTTCCATCTGCCCGAGCAGGATAACCTGTCGGCGAACCCGATGCGACAGGCTTTCTACTACGAACGCAGCGAAACGATGCTGCAAGGCAATCAGGTATTAGCAAGTTCATGTCTGGGACAAAGTGTATACAGCGAAGTGGTCTATCAAAGTTTTCGAGTAATTATGAGAATCGTTTCGACCATTTTGTAATTTAAAGGGCATAACAGAAGAATCCAAACTGTTATGTGAAACACGTGTTGGATTCAGACTAGAGTAATTTAAATCACAATTGGTGAACATACCCAAGCGAGCAAATTCGGTTTCCGCTAGGGAACAAAGTGGCAAAAGAGAAAGACCTCTTACATAGGAATATTTTGTTGCAAAAGATAAGTAATCCCCATATAACACGGTGGTCAAGTTTTACACGCGAATTCGTGTTATACGAAACTACAAACTAGTATGTAGGTACATCCATACAAAATACAGGGTTAATTTTCAAAAACTAACAAAAGTACACTCTTACCTAATTCTTCAACAGTGTTATGGGAGTTCCATTTTCTAGGAAGATCACCGACATAGGTATACTGACTTTGATAGACCGATTATTGTATCCTCAATTGTATCGCTAGTGTCTTTACTACCAAGTGTAATTGCCAGGAAAACAGTTGTCTCTAACGTGAAAACCTTGCAGTGCG
This sequence comes from Dufourea novaeangliae, assembly GCF_001272555.1. NCBI lineage: Eukaryota > Metazoa > Arthropoda > Insecta > Hymenoptera > Halictidae > Dufourea > Dufourea novaeangliae. The sequence goes on along the minus strand of NW_015373891.1, from coordinate 3,773,639 downwards.
ACATGGACCAGTACACAAAGGTGCGTGGCAGACCACGTCGCAAGTCGAAGTCGTTCAAGTCAGAATCGGAGGAGTACGACACCCTCGGGTCCGACAGCGACACGGAGGTCGGCACCAGCAGTCGCACCGAGTCCTCGAACCATCTGGACGACTCCGGTCCGGCGTCGATAATGACGCGATCACCGGGGCCGAATTCGATCGGGCAGAGGGAGCAACGACTAGCCCTGGTCCCGAGGCCGGTTCATCATAGTAAGTTAGTATTCGATTTTCTGTGTCGACGCCGCCAACAGCCTTAACAGCATCCGGTCGCCACTAACGACTCACCTTTCTCGCATCAACGTCTCGCGTGCACCTTCCAGATGTGCTGTACCACACGCACGAATCAAGTACATCAACCGAGCCGTCACCAATTTCTGAGAGGAAGACCTTCCCGAGACTCGAGAAGCAAAGGTGAGCTATCGCGTGTGTGAAATTTATGTATGGCATTCAGACATCAAAATCACTTTCAAGGATATTGTTTTATGTTATATAAGATTGTGGACAGTAAACACTCTATGAGAGTTTGAAACTCAGATCCGCTTCGAAACTTTCACGGTGCACCGCGAATCGTTTCAACACCTTACAAATCTATTGTTTGCCCGAAGCTCCACTCTCGGTTACAAAAGCAGGGGGGGATGAATTATGCACTTGCCACGTTCCACGGCCTCCTCTTCCCAGTGGTGGGAATGAAGTAGAAACTCTCACGAGGAACTTCTTATCCAACTCTCATCGAGTCTTTACTGTACTTTCGAGTCTTGATGTCTTATAGATACAATAGGAGTAGTAAGTATAATGAGGTCGGTGGGAATGGATGGAAAGTGATGTGGTGTGGTCCTTACTTTCTGTTGCAACTATAGTATTCCTTGTATCATGCTTAACTTAAACAGTTTTGGTTTCTTAAGAATGTCTAGTCTCTTTTCACTTTGTTATTGCTTTCAGTCATTGAAATTCTTTTTTAGTTCCTTGGATCGTGTTTTGTTAATTTTCACAGCCATTCCTATCCCTCTCACTTCAGCGTACCATGTTCGTCATTTACTATTTTATTTTCTGGTTATACAAGATATATTCTGCATTTGCATTTATATTAAATTCTGGATATAGTATGCTCCATACGCTCGCAAAAGCTTTGATCTCCGGGAGCTACAGGAAGGTTGCCCATGAACTGAGGATAATAAAGGCTTAACTAAATGAGTTATTGATCATCGAAATCTACTGGCCCGATGGCTATTAACATATCCAGAGAATCTTTTCTCTGCAGTTATAACGTTCACTGATATTGTAGTAAGCGACAATACCGAAGGATTCAATACCATCAGATCGGAATCAATATCTAAAAGACCATGAATGGCACCCCATTACAACTCCCATATCTTCTTGGAACAATTACCTCAGAGAATAAAATTAATGTCATTTAACCCCGCATAAAACTAGCTGTAGAGCTGATAAGGCGTTGAGGTAATTTTTCGACAAGTACTTGTCCCTAAAGCCTAAAATAATAATCATACGATGTCAGGCCAAGATAGCCTCAAATCCCTGAATACGATGTCAGGATTCGATGCTCCTTGCAATGTACTTGGTCTCATCAGTATTCACGACTAAAGAATCTGAACTGCACTGGTCCAGACAACAAAATAAATAATCGAAAGCGGTAGAGCACAGCAGCCATCTCTGTTTAGGTTATATGAAATACATAAAAAATGGCTACTGTACTCCACCGCTTAAGTTTATGAAAAAATCCAATTACCGCATAAACTAGGTACTGTGTTCAACCTCACTTTCGAAACTTATAGGAGAAAAAGATATCAACAGATCGGATACCGAACCGGTAGTCGAACCTGGGTCTTTCCGGGCAACAGCTTTGACCAACTTAGCTACCCGACCGTCGACAATTCTCCTTCTGATTTTTCTTCTCCTATTCGGAGCTCCAAACAAAGAAGTCTTTCACGCACTACAGTTTATTATGCGTTGCTCACAAGATGGCAAGAAAAATTTATTACATCCCCTAAGTCCATCTTCTATAACTCACTCGTAGAAATAGGGCACACATATTCTCATTACTAGTCGAAACGGTAACACCCACAATCGGATTATATAGCATCGTGTGACGAAGATGGTGAACGGGACACATTGAAACAATGTGGATGATAGAGCCACAGGGGGATGCATCAGATGAACCTCAAAGTAATACCAAAACGTCGCAGAGTGTTAACCCTTTCCCATCAGAAAACTCAGTCACGGGTATCCCGTTAGTCCTAATTATTTTCTGTCGATGAGAATCTGACGGAAGATTCCTAGACGTGAAAGGGTTAGCAATTAGCCTCCAGAAGCATCACAGGCGAACTTACAAAGAGCTAGCGACGTTAAATATACCTCTGGCCCATTGTGCCGTTCCGCTGAACGTCTTTTAGGCAACGCATAATTCCCACAGAATCCCATTTACGGGTGGTTGATAGCTTCCGATTTCACGAATTTTCAGGAACCATGGAGGAACAGCCGAGATCGGGATAGACGGCCGCGTGACGGGTATCCTGCGGCCCGTGATGAAGCTCTCGGAATCCGGGATGCATTCCTACTCGAGAGGAGTGTCGCCGAGCCGGCCGGCGAGGCCTGGCTCATGCGACCGGCTTGTAAAGGAGCCGAGCCCGCGGAAGTCCGTGGAGTCGTTGTGCCTGCTGGAGGAGCCCGGTTCATCCAGGATGACAAAAAGGGACGAGGACTGGGGCAGCGAGCTGTCTACATTGGAACTGAAGCCACCGACCGGTTTCACGGACGCGCACGAGACCAGCGAGGCCGAGTGCGACATCGACATGAAGCTGAAGCTCCACAGGAAGAGGACGGGCTTTCCTTCTAACTCGCTCTCGAAATCGCCTAAAGACTTCACTATCACTGTCTAAGTGTTAATCAAATATCGTAAGCGAAAATACGATGCGAACCGAAAACGAAAGGTATATTAAATGAGAGTGAGACTGAGAGAGAGAGAGTGAGAGAGAGAGAGAGAGAGAGAGAGAGAGAGAGAGAGAGAGATGCGATATACGCACGTAAACGATTAACAAACAAATAACAAATATAAAGCCGCCAAGCATGATGAGTGTTAATTCAAAAGATAAGAAAAAAAAATTAATTGAAACTTGAGATACTTCCTCGCCGTTGAGATTGTCGGGATTTCCCCCGAACGCTTCTCTGTGGATGGATGACTGTCTTTCCGTGTAACTACCGTCGACGATCCATTTACAATAAAGAGGTATTTTTGTAAGAAAAATTGAAAATTGCTAATTATTATGGTACTTCTTCATTCGATCCTATCCCCGCATTATAGGTGTAATTCGTTTCACTTTTTTTTCTCTTGTTTAGTTTTGGTATTTTCGGTATTCACCTGGTCTATCGTTGTGTGGTTGAAGTCTTTTTCAAAATGGCTACCTCGAGGGAACGAAGAAGAAAGGCAGAGAAAATGGTAGGTTTTGTTTGAGGAATGGTACCAGAGTGATTTTACGGATGTATACAGTCTCACTGGTTGCATTGCAGTCACGATCGATTGCATTTCCGACGGACCAAGATAGTCGTTCGTTAAAATGACAATTCGTAGCTATAGACTGGACCATAAACGAGACGTCAATCAGCTTAATTGCCAACGCTTATCAGCCACGCGTCAGTCGCACATCCGTGAGACAGAAATACGATCCTGAACTGAATCTGGAGACGGAATTGCTACGTTTGAAGGGCGATAAACGGAACGTTTGAATCGATTAATATTCCAATGTAGAATATTTTAATCAATTAAAGTTTAATAATGTTTGACTATCAATACTGTATAAATCGTACATTGTAACAAAGCCCTTTGCCTTGTGTGGAAAATCTTTAACCTGTTAACGGGGAAATTTTAGGCCATCAACAGGCATCTGAACACAATTAAAGGTGAATAATTATAACCTTTAAACTACCACTAGTTGTTGTTGTTGTCTAGTGATAACTAGTGATGCCAACAACAACTACTGATAAGTAGCAATGCCAAAGTAATAACTAGTGAGTTAGAAGTATTACTCTACAAAATCTTACTACTCATTTTCATAAACAATACTATCTGGGTAGAGTAATAATTAAAGTCATACGTTTTCTAGTCAACGCATACATACTTATATTGTTTATGACTGGATTACGAATTTTTATACAAAATAACATGTTCTAAAGTAATTTATAAAGATCGGAGCAAATGTAGGAATTCATTTGTGGTGGCTGTAGCACCACGCACGCCAATGCATATTTTGCTTCTAAAAATTTCTCTTTCCTTTTCAACTCTGTTACGCTATTATTCTCTATTTCCTGTCTGCTGGTCGTACATTTGGTGACAGGCCCTTCACTAATTTCCAACGCATCCTTGAGAGCGTCGCCAGAGTTCTGGTTTTCGTTAGTCTCGGTCCTTCGCCTACCTCTTAGCTTTCTCTGTTTATGACTCTTTTCCGCTGTCCCTATTGCTGTCGCTGATTTCACAAGTTTTCCTTTTCTATTCTCTTTTCTTTTTCTCTCCCATATTTTTGCCTTTTCTAACTCCGAGGGATTTAGGAAATGCAGCGAGAGTAGGCAGTCGATGGTAAGCCTCCGAGGTTACAACACCAACACTGCACTAGTATTCGCGCTTACCGATTGTACTAAATAAATGAAGTGAGGACAATTTCTATTGTTTTATACCACCTTACCCACTTCACATTTTTCCACTTAAGTATCTCATTGGGTTCGGAATAAAATACAAATCTCGTCGGTTCTGATGAAAGTTTTGTGTTTTATTATATTCCGCAGAGTCTTATAGCCTATAAATTTGTGGGATTACAGGGAGTAGAGCAGTAATCAGCACGTTTCAGTGATACACAGTTTATTGATATACAAGTTCCTTGCGCTCGTGACAAAGTTCTGTCCAGAACCTCGGTATAGCCAGACTGACCGCGCTCGTCCTTACGCGCTCACTTAAAAAGGACGAAAAGAAAAGGACAGACAGAGTGAAGAGAAAGATAGATAACGTAGGGGAGGAAACCGTAAATGCCGGGAAACCCAGAGAAAGTGTCGAAATGGTAAAAAGGAGAAATCAAGGGTACAACAAGGACCGCACAAGCTGGTCGCCAAATGTGCACGGGCACTCGACCTTCACGGCGCCCTAAACGGGAAGTTAAAATTAAGACAGAGCAAAGCTTAACAAAGACGGACCTTTAGGAAAACCCAAAGACCCTCGATAAAAGTGACCGTAGCTGTAAGACCCCGGGTCTCGCCCGAACCTGGTTAGCAAATGTTCATGACAATAACCAGGCTCGCACGAGACCGTGAGAAACGCTAAAAACTAAATGTACAGAAACAATGGCGTGGTGGCAATCCTAAAGCCGCCACAAAGGCATAAAATCCGCAGTCTGTTAATAACAAAGACCTAAATAAACTTACCTGATCGTAATAAGGATAATATCCGGAGGCAGTCAACGTGTTAACAGTTCGAAAACCGCACATGACGCCTTGAAGATACCCATTTTACGGCTATTTTATGTCTAAGACGCCTTTAAGCCGTCTCCAAGGCGTGATTGGGCGTCATGTGCTATCTGGCAGACGGATCATAGAAACGGGATGATTAAAGACCATCACCACCAGTTGACCTCCAAGAATAGTAGAAACAATATTTAACAGTATCAGTCGTGAAAAATATCATAAAGACACTATACCCACCTTTAGATCAAAAGCAATCGGAAATAGGAATCATGGCGGGTAAAGATAAACGGAGAGAACGTAACATAAGAAATAAAAACCTTCCAATCGGTGGAACCATACGATCGATCAATGAAAACTACACTGTTGGTTTTTGATAGTAAGAAGTGTATATTACTACAAGAAGTGTATACTACTACAACATACTTGTGGTATCGGAAGAATGGGGATCTCGGGACGATGGGTTACGGGGCCAGGGTGGATGGATATGGGGCGGAGGTTCGCTACATTTCTACACGGCAGATACGTATACAACAAAGAAAAAACACACACACATATTTAGCTGTGACAATATTTGTTCGCATATCAATACGTGTCGTGTAGTCGCATTACCAAGATAGATTACAAGGGTTTTCGTTTAGAAAAAGGAGAAACGGAAACGGTTCCATCGGATCGCGGTGGATCACATCGAACGACCGGGGGTGCACGCAATCCCCATCGTTCCCTGTCTGTCTATAAAATTATCGTAAAATAGTGTCGTATGGCAATCGAACAACGTCGTGTATCGTTGATTCTCTAAAAAACGGAACGAACAAAAAGGAATGGAATGTCTCTGAAGGTTTCTGTTTGTTCTTTTTCTCTCGTCTTGTCGTCGTTTTGCTTGTCTCTGTTTGTTTTTTTAGTTCATTCATTTGATTTTCGGTGCTACGTGTCGTACTCATTTGTGTTCATCATTTTTGCAGCTTTTCTTTTTCCCCATACGAAAACAGAAAATCGAAGCGATTCCGCGTGAACGTGTTCGGCGGACGGTCGTCGTCGGCGGTGTGTCTCCTTTTTGCGCGATTATCGGAAAAAAGAAAATACTGGATGTGAGGTTCACGAGCAAGGTCAATTAGTCAAGAAAATCTTGAACGAACATCAATTCGACACTTAACATTGAGTATTTACGCAGGTAACTGGTTAACATTTATCTCAGTGTGTATACATCCATGCTAGCTTAGTATGTAATTGGTCAAGATACTGTAAAGGTGAAATGACATACGTATTTTTCTTTTTGTGCTTTCGCGGGTTTCCATCGGGATCCGTGGCGACGACAACTGAACGATCCCGAGCCCCGCGTGCTGCGGACTCGTTTCACGCGTATTTCGCCATGACGGTCACCGGTGACCGACGCAGAACGTGTTCCGTTCACTGGTGGCCGGTACACGTTAATGTAAAATATTGTAAAATAATGCAATTCGCGTGAACTTTTGTCTATGTTGTTCAACGAACGTACGTGTCGCGAGTTACAGAACACACCAGGCTCGAGTCTCGGTTGTTCTCTGTTTTTTTTTTTTACGTTCCTGCAGCGATTCGTCGAGCAGTTTTTGTACTATTTCGAATCGAAAGATCGCGTGGTGAACTGCCGATCGTATAATGGTTCTTGATCCCTTTAGGTATAGAAATCGTACATACATACGTAACTTACGTCAAGGAAAGTGTTCTCGAGTGTTCTCGAAAGTGTTCTGACTGTGTTAATGTACAGAAACGTTTAAGAATGCTATAAACTCAGCAATCGAGAGAAGATCTCAAAAACAGCGTCGCGACCACGTTTTGCCCTGTTTCTTCTTCCTTTTTTCCCTTCTTCCACGACACTTATCGCGCCAAACCGGAAGTTCAGCGCCGTTCGAAAGTTTCGCGGCTCGACGGAAACCCGCAGGTTAAGGATGCCATCGGATCCTCAACGATTAGGCCAATTAAATATATCAGTGGGGGCGAAACACATCGAAGATATTCGTTGCGCCGATCGTTTAGTGGGGCCGTTATTTTAAGCATATCTCGGGTAATAAGTCTCGGCGAGACATGATCCCGTCTTCGAGAGCGCTACGCAACGATCGGCTGGAACTTGATTATTAGCTTCTGTGACAATTAATTGGTTACATTAGCCATACACACATGATACATCACGGATACTTATTATAAACAGTTCTCTCTCTTATCGTAGGCCTGTGCGAATACTTGCATTTTTTAATGTCGCGCTCGATTGACTCGACCGCCAGACGTGGACGTAGAAACTTAACACGTCTGGATGGAAACAATTCAAAACCTCGAACACGACCACGTGAACGGAATAATTGTAATGTATATATATGTAACATATATATATATTTATATGTATGTATATTTATAGTCGTAAAAAACATCGTTTCGTCGCGATTTTCTTCCTATTTATCTCTTTTCTTCCGCTTTTTTTTTCTCTTTGTTTTGTTACTATTCGTTTGCTTTGTTTTGTTCTCAATTGCAGTGTTAGAGGGGCGTGGCTCTTTTACATTACACGCGCGCGGATTATCGATCTAAATAGGTGATATCGTTTCGATCGTGACATTTTTTACTTTAATCGCGTTAACGTCTATTAAACCCTCTGATTCCACAAGATGATATTTCGTCCCGTTAATTGTCCGATGACGTTTGGTCGGCTGTACGATCGAGCGTTCGACATTTCCTTCACCTTTCGTTCCGAAAATCGAGAGACTTTTGGAATTACAATTCGATTCCGAGCATTCGATCGCTCGGTGAACGTTCATCGTGTAGGATCTTCGTGTAGGCCTTAGAACTCTCTATGGATGCGTCTGCAGTCCGTTCATCGCAATTTTTCGTACATTTTCGATCGCGACAACCGATTAATCGAAGTAAGACAAATAGCATGGATTGCATTATTTCCCCCATAAGATCGTGCTTTGCCGACAATCGTATCGCAATTGTTCCCTTACCATTCCAGGGCGCTAGTCCTTTCCAATGAAAGTTATCGTAAAATCGTGTGAACTGTTGTGTAGGATCTGAGGCGTACAATCAGCCCGATTTTACAGAAGTAATATTCATGAGTACAGTGTATAGTATGATAGTCATGCCAACTTGGCCCTCGAAGTGAGTTCATACGACACCAAGAAACAGCGAAACATTTAACTCCTCGTGCAAAAATAAATAAAAATAAATTACAAACTAAATAGTTATCGATTTAATCAAGTGGATAAACAAATTATACGTATCATACAATTCTTCGCACGTCATTCTCCAATAAAAGCAGTCGGAATGTTCTCGAAAGCAGCATTTCTGCTCCCCTCCGCGTCAACTGAGCCAAACTATCCCCGCACTCGCGACAAATAATCAATTTTTTTACAAAAGAAAAATCACCACGATTCCCGAACATACACCAAATTTCGTTGAGCAATCGCACGTAAAATCGTCCGAAATAATCAAATTCGTTCGTACCAATGTCTGTTCGCATTCATCGACACGCGAGAACCCCTCGTGAAACGTTTTTTCTCCTCGCGTAGACGAACGGGCCTCCGTAAACGCAGCCACGATCTCGCAAACCCCAACCGCGTGGAAAGAACCCCCGAACGCATCGTGTACAGAGAAACAACGAGACGACGGAATCTGGGTATCGACGCGCGGTCAACGCGCCGCGTTCGCGAACGTTTTGAAACGAAAGAAAGGCAGAAAAAAAAAGAAAAGAAAACGAAACGCGAAACGTGTGTGCGTCCTCCATTACGATTGTGTTATGCTGACTAGACTCTAAATTATCATTGTATACACATCTATCGTTATTCCATCGCGTAGTTAATTCTATATAATATTTATAATAATGTGTGAACGACGCGCGACGGTGTAGATGCGCCCTCTCTCTCTCGTCGCGCACTTATCCTTGTCGTCGCGACGTTCACCATTTTACATATCCTGTATAGGTACATTCAGAGCTTACGGCTGTTTCTTATCGTAAAACACAGTGTTACATGGGGATCTCGCGTTCATTCGCCGACGAGATGTACAACAACCTGGCACACGAAGGGTACAGCCCCTGTCGTGCACGCGATACGTATGTACGCGATAGGAGGGACTGGAATGGCAGTGTTTCCGAAGTGGTTGCTCGCCCGCACCGCCAAACTATCACACTGCGTCGATTCAAACCTGGGCCCACGGATGTCGGTTGGGAGCTTGCGCCGTGCATCGCCGATCAAGTTATTCTCGAGCGGCGGGAAATCGGAAACGCGGATTACAGTTCTCTTTGCGGTGTGTAGTATAATCTTCGCGATCACATCTCACATATCATAAATATCTGAATATAATATATTTATATTTATATTTGCATTTATATTTATATTCATATATATATTTATATATTTAAAATAATATACTTCTCTCTTTCATTCTCTCTCATACACTCACATATATTCTCTCATTTATATAGGTATATACGATGCATTCCCTCGTGTGAATCCTTTGTCGTTCGTCACGTGATGCCTTTATGCAGTAACGGTCAAGTTTCCGTTCGCAAGTATAACTTGAATCTCCGACGCTCGTCGTCGTCGTTCATTTTTTTATGACTCTGTGGTATGTATCGGTGTGTGTACGGTTTTCGTGTGGGTGTGTGTGTTTATATATGTTTGTATATTTATATATGTATGCGATACATGTGTGCCAGACACGTCTTTGCACATCCCCAGAGTGCGTTTCACAAAACACCCGTCACGAACGAATCGGCTCGCTCGAGTCCGTGTTAATTCCCGTCTACATTTTATACCCCTAATTACAGCGAAACCGATAGCACACGCAATAATATATCGTATATGGTATAGACACCATCGTGACTTTCGTGTCTCGTAGGGAGGGATTCGCTGGATTTAAAATCGGTCCAGAGGAATTATCTACTTTCGCGATGGCTGCACCGCCTCGTCGCAACGAGAGGGCGGAGAGCATCGTTTCGTTTCTGTCCGGCGCGGGTTCTACGCGTCCGATCGTTGGCATACGCGATCGAACTGATCGTTGGATCGAACCGATCGTTGGACCGAATCGATCGTTGGATCGATTCTCCCCTTCCCGATCTTTGATCACGTAAATATAGTAGATTCACTCGTTTCAAGAGTGTAAAAATCATCGAAAGATGGAATCGACGGTGGGTAACCAAAAGGGGAGAGAAAAAACTCGATCGCGTTCCATCCGATCTCGATGGATGCTCCCTCACGCCGGACGTCGGCTCGGTTTCTCTGATTCGCCGGGAGCGCCCGCGAGCGGCTCCAGACAGTTTACATCGGTTCACGGAATTTAATCGCGAATGTCTCTGATAAAATTCATCCAATCCGTTTACGCGGAAGTTTGGAACGTACGTTTTTCGTCGGATCGTTTGGTTGAATGTGAGGAGAAGCCGGGGATCGAAGGATCGAAACTTCGACTGTTGCACTGATTTTTCATGCACGTGGCATCTTCAAATATATTCTTTATCTTCAAGTCTGTGTGTATCTCTGGTAGTAAGTTTCTATTGTATCTACATAATCGATCGAAATACTTGGGTTGTATGACGACACGAGAAGATCTTCGAGGTTTTATGATCGACAGAATGTGCCTTAACATTTCATTCTCTCGATCAGAAGATGCTTTCGTGGATCTTCGATTGAATACACAAGTATTTCGATCGTTATCCTTTTTCGAGAATGAAGGTTTAATGTTTCATTCTCTCGCCACCGGTATATATTATTCTGCATCCTCTTTCTGTCTCCCCAACCGGTCCGTTATGTTTCTTAGCTTCGTCGACGTGTGAAAAAGATAGCAAGAAATACGGTCGATCCTTCCAGATCAACCCCGAGTATTTGCCTTCTATCTTTCCAGCATGCGGACTATACTTATGCCTTAAGTTTTACGCGAGTCTTCCCCGGGGTTGTTCGCTGGGCTCTTACGAATTGAAGATCGACGTTCGGGTTTCCGGTGAGAGTACAAGTTGCCGAACGTTCGACAGATACATACACAGACGTACTCCCACCTTTGGTCCCTCGTGTCGATCCTCACCCAGGAGACGACGCGCTGTTACTTTAACGTTACATCGATACTGATAGTTAAAACTGACAACGAGTTAAGATCGCCTTGATACAAGCGGCTTATTAGCACGGACACGGATACATACATGCACACATATATTTCTTTTTCTTTTTTTTTTTTTCTTTTTAAAGATTTTTCTGTCCTGTCGATGATGATCGTTAATGAAATTGTTGGGGTACACTGGCTGTCCTCGACCGAGTTCGATCTATAAGTCGAAATATTTCGTAGAAAACGAGGGTTACGGGGGTAGGGGTGTAAGGGTGTCGCGGCGCTCGTCCGCAGGCAGTTTTCGTTTCCGTTTATCACGCAATTTGTTAACTTATCAGCGTACGTTTTTGTATATCTTAAGAATCCTAGATGAGAACAGTCTTTGGTAAAAATGATCTCGCGTGTCGATGGTAAAAATGATCTCGCGTGTGGCTGGAAAAGGAACTCGCGGCTAGAATGAAACGTATTCGCGTGTATATATAATGTTCGTTTTATCACAATATGAAAGGGATTCGCGCGATCATACGGAATCGTCGCCGGTCACCGAGCATCACCGAGCGCGATCACGAGATCAGAGAACCGTGAATTATCGAACGATTAAGATTGTCGTCGCCGTGGATATTCATCCGTTTCTCGCGCGTCTCGACGATCGATCGGCCGGAAGAAATCGTGGGGAACACTGGCCGAGAATTGTCGCGTTCAGACCCGATACTCCTGTCGTTCCCGTCAATCGATCGATTCTTAATTATTTAGAGACATACTGGAGGGAAAGTAGTATCGATCACTCTCTTACTCTGTCTAGACACGGATGTATAGAATGTTCATACACAGATATTACACGTAACTGTCTCTTTACACGTCGATCGGTGATTAGTTTCCATTAATTCGATAGCAATCGAGTTCTGTGATTTGTTTAGTTAGCCGTTTTATTTGATTACGTTTACATCGTCGAGCGTTCGCACGTTTTCGCACGACTTTGATCCTATCCACCTCGTTCCTTCCGTTCAAAGTCGAGCGAACCGTGCTCGCCGCTCGATTCGACCGTTTTGGATCCTCAATTCCTTGTGACATCGCATATCTAAAATGTGGCGGAAAGAGAGAAAGAGGTGCAAAAGGGGCGGCTATTGTTAATTCTTTTTCGACCAGGTCCAATCCCTTTGTACGCGATAACCACCAGATAAACAGGCTCTAACTGTTCATACCATAACGGAACGTGTGCAACGGAACGATTCCGATCGAACGATCCCCGGCTCGTCGACGAAACCAGAGAGAAAACACTTAAAACGAAACGAGGGCGAATATAAGCGATTCTTTGGTAAAGAAGTGGTCGAATTATCGAACTTATCATAAAACGTAGTACACGTACATGTCTCTATACGCATTCTTATGGCCGTGCGTTAGTGTAAATGTGTAGATGTGGGTATGTTATACGCGTGTGTATATAAAGAAAACAAGGAAGTGTACACATACACGATGAAACAACGATCGACTGGGCCGGGGGCCCGGTGAGCGTGACCCACGCAACAAAAGTGGTTTAATGTTTTGGCACCCAAGCGCGACCAGAGACCGGGTCCCCGACTCGCCCCTATGGCGCGTGCACGCGTACCCTTCTCTCCTGTCTCGTATTTTCTCGTGTTCGCCCGCTAGCGTGTACGCGTGCACCTATTTATGGGAATGATTAATATTTATGATCGAGTCACCGTCCTTCCGTTTTCTTATTTTTGTTTATTTTTTTTTTTCGTTTTTGTGCGAAGACGTGTCCAATCTGGTCACTCCATGCGACGGACCCTGCGTTTGGGAATAGAGAAGAAGACACGTATGTAAATAATTCTGTGATTATTTGGTTGGGTATCGTTTGGGGCATGCAGGTAAATCCTTAAAATCCAAGATCACGGTGGGGATCTGGTTCCTTCGACCGCTCGGGTCGTGTGTCTCTGTGTACCTTGGGCGAGTCGAGTGTTTGTTTCTCGTGTCAGGGGGACAGAAGTGCTGCTTGAAGTAACGTAAAGGCTGATTTTCAAAGTGTACTAGAGACTGGAGGATATACTTAAAGCTGCTTTGAAAGTACTTAGATGGAATTGTTTGTAGAGATGTTGGATCAAGAATGTCGCGTTCAAATGTTTGAGTTGTAGGGTCAAGTCTTCTTTTTTTTTAATAGAGATACCCGTGGGAGTTGAGAACTTCATATATATTTATATATTTACTCATTCAAAATGAGATATACTTTGTATTCATGACTAGAATTTTTTTTATCTTCTACTCGTCATTGAAACTTGTTATGTTAAGTTATCAGTTGAGATTTATCGATCGATTGACTATATCGTCCACTAACTTTTCATTCTTAATCTATTCACATTCCAATGAAATTCCTCTTTATCGACTTTGATTATGCTTTTCTGTTACGAAACGTTACTCACGAGGAGAGCAGCCCAAGTGATTTGTCAATATTTCTGAAGTATCAAACCTCCAGAAAATTATTACTCAAAAGGCTTCTGGACAACCTTTTATCATTAACTTAAGTAACCCGAGCTCTATAACCCTGTAAAAGCTAATTTAAATATCGTCGTATCACATCGGGTACTTTCTCCATTGGGTCATAGATCCCTCCTCGTTTGGACAATCAATTTGGCTGGCTCCGATCGCACAGGATAAATCGGGACACGGTTAAGGGTGACGAGTTACTCACAGAATTAGGATTACACTTCGGACAGTGTGGAGCTCGATCGGTTACAGCGGCTCGGACCGGCTCGAGGAGGCACTGCAACCGAAGATCAGCAGGCATCATTGAGGCAACATCTTGCAGCTGGTCTCCATACCTTCTGGCGGCACGCGCATGTTGCCGTTAGTGACGTATCCGTTCGCGTCAACGATCACGGAGACGCTTCCCGGAGGATTGTGATAACTCACGTTTCGATGGGTCATCACAACGCCCTTCTCGTGCTCGTCACCTGCCTGCGTGGACAAACAACTCTCGCTGCTTCTGCTGCTGCACGGCTCCATTGAGTGATCGACTCGAATCGGAATCGTATAATTGGACATCGAGTTCACCTCGACTGTCGCGTACTCGCGGATCATCGTCGGTTTCGGTGAGTAATCCATTTGCATCTGTTGCATCGACGAGGTTGGCACGTCGGCCGGATCCAACACCGTGGAGACGTGACCGTTAGCCATGGCGTATAAATCCGGCTCCTCGTAGCCTTTCGACGACAGCATGGCTTCCATGCATTGGTACAGCAGCATGTAATCCTCCTATTAAGCAAGGAAAATGAATTCGTTAAAATGTGCGCAGTAGTATGTAAACGATAGATCACGGCAGCCATCTTTGTATACGCTGTGTGAGTTAGGGGAAGAGGAATCATTGACGACCCGCGTAGCTTACAGCTAGAGGATACTACTAAGTAGTCATCGATTTTGACACAATTTAAAATGGTCAAGGTAGATCGAACATAAACAGACAGGCCTCCAAATGTTCTGCATGGGCCCTAACAATCGAGATTTTAAAGTTGCATGCACTCTTATTCTTAATTAGAAAAGAGTATATGGTATCATATATGTAAACCAAAGTTTTTGTTAATTCAAATAAAGACATCACGAAATATTATAAACCTGAAACCCTAAAATTTCAATTGTTAGGACCTATTTGAAAGAACGCGCGACGTAGCCGTATTAGGGAAATTAATTCGGGAATTTCATTGAAAGAGGAAGAGCATATTTTACTCCGGAATACGAGTTGAACAGAAATAATTCTGTGTCATTCTGATGCAAAAATACATAATTCAGATGGAGAAAACTGAACGAGCAGACGGCATAAATAACATGAGGACGAATTTGAATATCGGAAGACTTTGCTACGAGAAGCAGCTGCCCTTGGCCTAGATTAAAATGTACATTCTTATGTAAAAGTACGTAATTGGCAACAGAACGAATACGATATGCCTTATATAACCTGAAAAAAACAATCTGAAACCTACCTTTGACCGGAATATTCCAGGTCGTTTCATATACAACAGCTTCGCGAACATGTAAATGTCGGCGCACTTCTCGAATTCCATTTGTTTGTTCAAAGTTGTAAGGAGGATAAAAGCCGCAGCCTCGACTCCGCCATACCTAAAAGAAGCGATCATTGATGTTACATCCACTATGAAGACACGTGACAACCTCTGTAAACCTCCAACAAAATTACCTATCCATCACGATAATAGGACCGTTCTGATAGTCCCGGTAAAAATCGTGGATCAGAGTGACGAGCGGTCGTGGATTGGTGTTGTGCGGCCAGAAACAGGGATTGGATCGCGGTCCTTGGACGATTTTGGCGCTCAGTTCGTAATCGTCTTGCAAAGATCGAACCGCAACCTCGCGGAGAATTATTCCATTCGCGGTTTCTTTGATTCCGCAGTATCGTACGCGGAAAGTCTCAGACTCCAAATCGTTCCCTTCGGTCGGCCAAAATTCAGGATACTCCTGAAAGTGAACAACTACACTTAGAATCCATTCCCCTTATTTAAAAAAAAAAAAAAATCATTCGGATGATACTATAGATCGCTTACTTGATTACATTCGGTTAACATGACTACGGTCTGCGCATTGTAGTCCCACATCATCTGCCAGAATTCCGTGATCGTGTTCTTCATGGGATGCTGGGTGACAATGAACTCGCGATTACGATGAAAACCTGCAACATGAGATTAAGGTTATCCTCCATATCACCTATTGACTATCTGAAAACAATTAGATATGATAATTTTTTTATTGTATTGACTGTCTGAAAGTAGTTGAACATGATAATTTACCGGCAATCCACGTGGCGTTGATATAGTCGCTGCCATCGATGCCAGGTTTCGGTGTTAAGTGTACGCGAGCAGTCTCGATGGAAATCACGTCCTGATTGCGATTCTTGTGGAGGTTGCAGGGCTTGATCGCTGACACCAAATTGAACTCCTTCGGTTTCCAGGAAGTTACCAACTAGATGCAATTGATTACAATTCAATTAGAAAGTTTAATTACCCCAGAACACTTTACTGCTAGTAGAACTTAGACATAATTGTACCTTATACTGTACTTCGAGGTTGTTCCAAGCATCGGTATTATTATTGTTAGGGTTCAGTATGTCTTGAACGTATCCCAGCAAGTTATTCTCGTTGATATAGGTGTCGCCGCTTTCGATAGCCTCTTGTAGAGCGTGATGGATGAACACGTATTGTTCCTCGGTCTGAACAAGGTAATCTCGCTGCGTGCGGATGTGTTTCAAGAATCCAAATATGTTCACCTCGTTTTTGCACTTGGCCTGCTTCAGCATAGCGTCGATGACGATGTAGGTGCCAGTGCGCCCAACGCCAGCACTAGAACAAGAAACAAAATTCAATTAACGAACTACCTCTTTTTATCTTCCATTCGGATCCTTCTTCGAACTTCCGCCTGATCTTACCTGCAATGGACGACTATCGGTCCAGCATCCGGAGGATTGGCATTGGAAGATTTCCGGATAAAGCTCAAAACCGGTAGAGGGTGTTCTGGCACTCCGTGGTCGGGCCATCCGGTGTAATGGTATTGCCAGACGACACGTTCTCCCATGTTGACTCCGTTCTTCTTCTTCTTCACCTGTGGTGATAGATTCGACTTCGAAAATTGAATAAAACGTATTACCACTGAAGACGCGTTCCGTTTATTATATAGAGACCAACCTTTAGATGACGAATCTGAAGAGTACGTATGGTGTAGGTTGCCATCACATCCTCCCGGAGCAGAGTCACCTGAATGTAACCGAAAGTCTCGGATCCCTTCTTAGGCCAGTACATATCACATTTTTTCTGCAATTCACGCAAACACGTACAACTTATTATATATCCGTCCATTCGCACCAAATTCGGCATTCCATAAAGATATACTTACACGTCCACGTTCGACGAGATTCGTGATCATCACGATGATCGACACTCTCTGTTCCCACACCATGCTCCAGAACCCGCCGAAAGTCGGCGGCAATGGACCCTGTGTGCCGATATAAGCCCTTGCACGCTGCCAACCATCGATGTAATTTGCGTTCACGTAATCTTGACTCTTTTTCGGTTGTCCTCCGCCGCATGCTATCTATAATCCTTGAAACAATCGTATTTACAATAATTCGATAATACCCAGGCGATTATTACTAGTACAGTGGGAAACAACGCTGTATAGTCTGCGTTTATTTCTATTCCACAGATTCTCATCTATATTGTGCTATAAAAATGATAAAAAAATGTCTATGCATTTTCTATCGACAACAGCTTTACCGATAATCTCCAACGTTTTAATTTCAATGAATAAGCAAAATTCTAATCCTTCCGTAATCATATCAACATAAAACATATATTACAGTACTCATTGTTCCATAACCATCAATACCGTTGTCGGATTATCTCGAAGACATCCCTACACCAACCGAAGGGGCTAATTAGATTCAGAAAATCCGTGGCTGGACGTAGGAGATTTCGATCGACCAGGTGATCAAGCATCTGTCTCCCCCACCCCGTTCTCCACCCCCTTACGCCCCGTCTCTCGCGATCCTCCTCTCGCTGATAGGCATTAACGAGCAGTCCCGCGAAGCAACTGTGACCTCATTGTCGGAGTGCCACCGGTCACTCACATTAAAAGCGAACGGAGAGCTGCTCGTTTAATCCGATAACATTGCGAACAGCGGACCGGGGCGACTGCTCGCTGCGTCGTCGTGAATTTCGAGCCGACTCGCGATCACGCGTACGGTTCACTTGAATTCCACGATGGTTCTTATCGGGGAACGGGTCGTGGTATCTTATCGGTGCAAAATCACGAGAGAGTTTCGTTTTCGCTTCTTTCCGTTCGTGTTAACTGATAAATTGCATCGGCGACGCGACGACTTCACGTGGCAGCCTGGAAAGGACGAAGGGGGATGCATCGTGCAGATTAAACGTCTGCATGCGATTTTAAAAAATATGTATTTCCACGAACAGATACGGCTTTCAGTATTTGTCGTCTTGGCGGTTTAATATATTTTTCGATAAGCTTACGATTAATCATTCCAGTATTGAGCGCAGACTGAGGTTAATAGCTGCCGTACTTAACCTTGCTACGGTCCTCGGATCAGCAATCTAGTTGAAATATTGACGAGGATAGAGATACACGTTTTCAAATAACACTATGTGCGATCAGGTCGAACAATATTGAAGTGTTTGAACAATATTGGAAATCGGAAAATATGATTTGGTCGAAGTGGGTCAGAAGAACGTACCAGGATTAAATTGATATTGCGATTTTATTTGATCGCATTTGCGCGGAATATAGCTTTTGTCAGAGAAGTGACAAAATTGTTGAAAATTGAGGGCATCTATATCCGGTACTAGATACTGTAATAATTGTTCTGTATCAATAAAGATTTCCGATGGAAAAATCGACATTACTTTTTTATACACTTAATACTTCGATGAATCAATATTATTATCTGTACCGATAAGTAAGCTGCTATATTCGTTTAAAAACAGCATTATAATCTAAATTTGCAGTATCTTTATACAGGCTTTTACTTTCAAGTTATAATAATTGAATATTATTCAAGGGGCATGGTATTATAATTCCTAGAGAAATAGATATTAAAAACCACAATATTTGTTCAAATTTAGGAAAACCATTGGACCAGGTACATTTACTAAACCTTCGACCAAATATAGTAGAATCATTACATTGTTATACCTAATATAGCACTAGAATGCCTTTCGATGGTTTGATGACGGCGTAATGATTTCATATTCTAGCACCGGCGTGTAACCAGTCCTCGAGTGTTTCGGTACTTTCGTGTTCTAATACACTTGAGCGTTTCAGTACGTTAATGCTTGAATATTCTAGTGCTTCAGTACTCTGATTATGAGTGCATAAGTGCTCCGACGTTCTAGCGCTTCGGTGCGCGAGAACTTGGTACACCAGAATTCTACAATTCACTATTTCCCTGTACGTATCAAACGGTTTATACGTCGATCGAGCAACGAAGACACGAAGCGACTCAAAGCAATTAACGAGTCGAATCAAATAAACGTTCATTTGAAGGTTGGACGCAGTTCATCGAATTTCACAAATCCCCGAGCAATCGTCTAGGTTCAGCTAGTTTCATGAATCACTTGAAAGCTACCGCGATTCTAGCGGTTAGAAAGCGAGATCGGGAACAATTTCAGCTCCATTGGAGGCCGTTACCACGCGAGGTCGGCCGCTGTTGCGACGATTGCGGACTTCCGATACGCTCGATCACAATTGTCGCATCGTGACGTCTCTGTCGTGACGAAGGTGAAATGTTCGTCGATTCACTTGATTGATTCGATCGACGACGAACAAACGAAAGGGACCATCCGATTCCGCTGGAAGGAAAGAAATCGTCGAGAAGTAATTGATTCGACGAAGACACCTCCGATCGCGATTTAGCGGAAGGTAACGCGCGATCACAATTGTTGCATTGTGACGACGTTGACGCGATGAAAGTGAAACATCCGTCGTCTTAAACAATCAACAATGAAAGGCGAAGAGGACAGTCGTGTTACACAGAATCGAAGAAACTCATCCAATGGGGAAGCAATCATTTCGACCAAGACATCTTCGATCGCAACTTAACAGAAAATAACGCCAGATCACAGATGCAACATTGTGATGACTTTGTTGTGGCGAAGGTGAAACATCCGACGTCTTAATTAATCAACAATGAAAGGCCGTATCAAAGGAATTCGTCGAATTGGGAAGCAATTATTTCGACGAAGACGCCTCCGATCGCAACTTAACAGAAAGTAACGCCAGATCACAGATGCAGCATTGTGATGACTCTGGTGTGGCGAAGATGAAACATCATTCGACTCGCTCGATCGACTATGAAAGGCGAATGCAACAGTCTGAGTACACCGAGACAAAGAAAATCGTTGAATTGGGAAGTAGTGGACTCAGATTAAAGGCAGCTTTAATCGATCGATCGAGATGATGGTCCAATTGCACCGACACGAAGGGAATCGTCGAATTGGGTAGCAACCGACTCGGCGAAGAAAGCTTCGATCGCGGTTGGGTGGAAGATAACGGCGACGGCGTCCGCAACAGTTGGCGTGACCCGAGTAAAATTAAACGGACCGATGTATCACCAGGATGAAAGGGAAACTCGTGGCCGTCTAAAATAGAATCCAGCGCCGGGCGGGAAGAAAAACAGGGGCTGCATGGACCTGTCAAAACCGCACGCGGAGAGGATCGAAATAAATTTTTTCCAGAGATCCAGTGTTCCACGATCTCGACGTTCCGACATTCTTGCGTTCGATGGCTGTAGTATATCAGTGCCCTGGCATTCCGGAGTTTCTGTACTCTGTGTTCTGATATTTTTAAAAACACATCGATAGGATAGATTTCAGATTTGTTTTTCGACGGTTATTGAAATCGTAGAGGCTGTTATTATTGGAATTTATGTTAACGTTGATGGTTCTAGTGATAATATCCGACTACTGTAGGAATTCCGATTACCTGCAGTTATGCATTAAATAGGAACTTAATTACGCAAGAACGTTTACGTTAAAAATTGCAGCATGGATTTAATACTTTGTAGTCTCGCTATTTGTAAGTCTGCATAATTTCTCTTTACCGAATTAAAAAGTTACACTACCGTATGCAACTGATATTTCAACATAAAGGATTTTCAATATTTCCTGCAATTTCGTACTTCAGGTGTTTCGATACTCTACCTTTGCAGTGAAATTCTTTACTCTACGATATTGCCCCTTGTGCACCGTTCAATAAATTTGGTCTAATCTAAAATCCTATAGTACCCGCTGACAACTGTAAGCGTACCAATACGCCATACAGTTTATCTTCCATTTTTGGCACTGCTATTTGAAATACTCATTTTTTCTCAGTTCTATAGGTTGCTTAGGAATACTACCGATTTGACTTTAATAGGTTGAAATTTCTCGTCATTATCATTAGAAATATATAATTCTAAACATATAAAACTGTTCATATGGAATACTTTATTCTAAGCCCTTTCCCAAAACTTGTTGTACGACATTATAAATTTTTATTAGGTGGGCATAAAATATCCCACCCTCTGGTAGTTAATCTAACAAAAAAAAGGCTTGTTATTGCGATAGTTGAAAGATAGAGCCTAGGAGAAACGAGACTCACAGGCGAGTATGTTCTGGTATCGGTTCTTCGCTTTGTTCTCGATGTTCTGGGAGTTCTCCGTGGTGAACTTGCCGGTCTCCGCCTGAATGAACTCGTACTCCTTGCTGAACCCGATGTCGCTGTCGGCGTGCAGGCTCGCGACGTGCTGCACGAACTTCTGGATCGGGACCGCGGTCCGTTCGCCGTCTTGCTCGGTGTTCTCCCATTCCTGGAGCGTGGGCACGGTCCGTGGCGGATAGTCGAGGAAGTAGTAAGCGGTATGGAAGCATTTTCTGAAAATTGGCCTCAGGCAAGGCCTGATCAGTTTCACCGTAAGCATGCATTCGAACGAAAAAAAAACGTAAGGAGAACGTAAATACCAAAAAAAAAAAATAAAGAAAACATATATGTAGGATGTTAAGGGGGGAGGAGACGAAGGAGAGAATGGATGGTTTATCGCGTCGTGAAACGATACGCCGTTATCAATGTCTCGCGACGTCTCCGGGACAGAAAACGAGACAAATTGAACGCAATAAAAGAAAAAGGAAGAAAAGAAAAACTCTAATGAGAAACCGGGTTGTGTCGGTCGTTTCACGATCGGATTTCCCTCCAGAAAGGAAAATAACGAAAAACTCCTTCCTTGTCCGCCGTGTTCTGCTTCCACAAATTACCCAAGTCACCGATTCAAAGGAACAGCTCCCTTTTACTCGTTTCCCTTTTTTCATTCGACTCACAATTCAAGGTACTTCTTCATCCCGTTGCCGCGTTTCTCCCACTATCCATCATACATGTCCACAGAGTTTCCGACCGATCGGTACCGTGAATCGTGCGTGGCTTTCTCGTTCGGACTACGAACGCAACTACTCCGTGCCTGAATCGTCCGTGACCCAGAAATATTCGTTCGAGAATCGTTTTCCCCGCCCGCGGATCTCTCACGGTATCAGAGTTCGCGATCGATGACCTTCGGCATCTCCAGGTCGAGACGATGAAAAGAAAAAAAAAATAGAACGTCGAATACGGCGGTGTGTATCGCGCGTGGCGACACGTGCTCCGAGTATTATACACGAGCACACGACCTGCGTACCCGCACGACTACCGTCGATCTGCTTCGCGAAACGCTGCGGCTCGACTGGGAAGCCTTACCGTCGACGTCGTCGCCGGCTCGTTATCGCGCGGCTGATAAGCGGTCAGCCGGCGGGACAGGAGGAAAGTGATTGCAGACGGAGCCCAATGAGAGAGAGGGAGTGAGGGAGAAACAGGAATGGGGAGTTAACGAGCGGACAGGGGAAAAATGAGGAGTTCAGGGAGACACCTGGAACGAACGTTCGCAGTTTCGTATTATTGTTTTCCAGTCCCGTTCAAGCCGAACGAAGGTTATATCACAGACGAGATATAAGAATAGATCTAACATCTTATGGGCAGGGCTGTTGCTGGGTTGTTAAATTAATTATTAAGCATAATGGAACAGAAAATTACATTGCATGTTAGGTCTATTCTTGATTCTTATATCTTGTCTGTGGTTATATCCAGTCTAAATTTTTGATGCTCTTCCGCGTGACCGCGACGTTGGTCTTTGTAAGTGCGACCGAGATCGATTAGCTTGGGCTATTTAGGGCGTCGAAGGATTCGATTTTTTGTTCTTATAGCGGGGAAATTGCAATGATATTCGATTTGTAATCCGAGGAATTGGGTACCTAGGTCTTTGTTGTTGGAGCTGATCCTTCAGTGTGTGAATGATAGGGGTCACTGAGAAAGGAGGAAGTGTGCGAAGACTGTTTGAGTATATAGAAGATTGGACAAGTCTATAGTTGGTAGAACTTCATTTGAATCTCAAGGTTACCGGGAAAGTATCGCAGCTTGTGAGATTTCTGGGGGAACAATTCAGTTCACACTAATTGCTACCAGTAATTCGTTAGAGAAAGAACCACTGTACTCCTCTTTAACCAGTTCGTCGTGTAAATTTTCTCTGTAAATAATTGTGTCCGAAGAACTTCAGTAAATCGTCGATGAGTGTTCGAAGGCTGGTAGTAATGAAGGTGTAACAGTAACTTTTTGATGAAGTTTAACACAGTGCTGGTATTTCTTTGAACCGCATATGGCCATTAGTTTATGAAATATTTCATGCTCAGCGTCGAGGAGCCTACGAACACTCATCGAGAGTTTACTGTACAGGTGAATTAAAACCATGTAATCCATCTTGCCCAACAACAAAAGCAATACGATATAGCTCCAAATGACACAGGTGTTAAAGTACGATTAAAGAACATTTGGATAAAGACTATGAATGAAAGAATTTACCTTGTCCCCGAATAAGAAATTACCAATAATGAAGCACGATGTTTCGGTACCGATCATCGAAAGTCTCGACTGGTTTATCAGCTACGTTTATCGGCTGCATCGATACGAATCAAGTGCACGGGATTTTTAAACGAGAAAACACAAGTAGAGGTGTTTCATGCAGAATAGAAACAAAAAACATTTATAATAGACAGACAGTTGATCCTCACTTCCATAGGACGAAGGACGTGATCATCAGCATCACCGCGAGACAGGCGCAGATCATCCCGGCGATCACTCCGTTGCTGAACTTCCTGGTGCTGTGCGACAACAACGGTGGAATCTTGTCGCAGTCGCGTGTGGCGCGGATCTTCCTTGGATCGGAGTCTGTTCCCTGTATAATCACCTGATTGTCGATGATGCTTCTAGTACCACCGCGCACCACGATCTCGTAGATAGTGTTCATCGTCAGATTGGGTATGATCGTCTGTGAATCAATAAGATCGTTCCACGTACAGCGATTGTTCTTAATGCTACAACCTCTATGATTAAACATTCCCGCAGGAAAGTATGTATTAAGTTATGACCACAGGAAATTGTTGATATTCGAATAAATGCTGAATAACCGTGATTGGTAAATAAACACTTCGAGTGCACACATCTTAAAAGTTTTTAGACGTGCACATGGGGGACAAGAGACCCCAAGTGATTTAAAATTCGAAATATGTCATAAACTATGGACTTTTCAAGAATAGTCGTGCAAGCATTTTTTGAAGCTTAATATTTGTACTTTCAGACAGAATAGTTGAGATTAAAGAAAAAGTAAACTGAAGTAGTATACAAGGGGTTTAATGTGAGGATGTTTTCAAAAATCAAGGTTCAAGTCAAAGTTGGGATTGGGGTCTTTTATCCCCACGATTCACTTGAAGTGTTAAATATTACTGGTCTTTTTCTATGTCCCGTGATTACTGAATTCTTATCGGGATTGTTCAACTATTCTGTGTAATTAAACAATATGGTACCAAAATTAAGGTTTCGAATACCTTTCCAATGTGAATTTCAATGAGGTCATGGCAAAGTTAGCTGAAAATTACAATGTCTTAATCAAGAAATCAATCGCAAAAATGGCAAATTCAATGAAAATTGAATATATCGGATAATACTTCGTTTGAAAAACGTTATTACTCGTCACGGTGCGTATATCAAACAAAAGTTACTTCTTCCAAAAATAAGTATCTTCGTTCCGATAAAAAAAAAATGGTAATTTCACGTGGTACAACCTAATAGAATTTCATAAGACGAGACATTTAAATTCCGTTTCCGGTGCGTCTAGACCGAGGCCGCTTACTCATCGACAGATAGTTCAACGTCAGCTGTGTACGGTCTCCGCAACAGATTTTTCTTCGACGAAACTATCGACGGTCGTACGATCGGAATACTATTATCTAGAATACGGGGTATCGTAGGCGACCGGTGCAAGATTAGAAGGAAGGAATCCGCCTACGGCCGGTGAAGCTCGATAGAACGAGAAAACGAAAGGTTCCCGATTCGAGTTCCGGTCCAGTAAACCCCGTTAGCGATTCCTTTCCATGGTCAAGAAATCCTCGCCGCGGAGATAAAGGAACGCAGAAAGTGGAAAGATTGTCGTGGCTGGATGATGCTTTTAGTACCGTTGGCCACCGTGACGGAAACGTTGAAGAAGCAAAGAAAGAAACAAATGAAAAAAAAAAACAAAGAAAAGGAAGTACGAAACGGTGAAACGTACGGCGCTCTCGAGGTGATCCTTCTCGGTGAGCACTTCGATTTCTTCGTAACGATCGGCGTTCTCGATCCTATAGTTGATGAAGTAGTAGTCGATCGAGCCCCAGAAGACCTGCGGCCTGGCCCATTGGATGTAAATGGAATCGTTGGTTTGGCAGCTGACATTCAAGATCCGAGGGGCAGACGGTCCTTGGATGTCCGTTTGACGAATGATGTAATCCGAGGGCTCGCCCTCGTTCTTCCATGTGTACGCCTTCACCCATATCTTGTACGTGGTGTTCGGTTCTGTAAGAGAAGGTTGTTTAATCGGTATGAAGAGGCTCCGGTTGTTCCAGCAAACTCGGTCGTTTGGCCGGGGACCAACTGTTGTGGCGCTGGGACAACGCAACGGCAGCAATAGCTCGTGAAATTGGCCATCCGCGTGACTGTATTACAACACCAGTCACGGTGTATGTGTAATAATTGATGATTGATGGAGAGTTGGAGCACGATACGCTTGAAACTTTGTGGATCAAGATCCTCTAAATTTTAGTAGACCAATTACTGAGTAATTAGCAATTCGAGTTTAATGTTGTTCTCGTTTGGAATCTGTATTCAGAGCTTTAATGCTAGAGCCTAGTTTAGATGAGTCTAGGTACATTCAGATTGATATCGGTACATTGTTATCGATCTATATAGTAACTGCTGTCCACTGCGCTTTATTAATGATCACGTAACAATCACCTCTGTACATGGCAGAAGCAATTCTAAGCTGTGATTCTAGATAGCTTCGAAATGGAAAAAGAACGTCAGGAAACCAACGTGTCGGAAAATAACGAGCTAGTGCCTCGTTAGTCGAATGCTCGACGCGTTATCTAACAGTGCATTCATCTGCAGTCATCGAGCTCGAACACGCTGATAAGAACTTATCGACCAGCCAAGCGCGACGATGTCTCTAATTCCTGCACCTGAGCCGATAATTCTTGGAACCGATATTACGAGCCCGTTGTTTGCTCAATCTTCGCCCAGCCCCTAATAAGCGGAATCGATCGCCGGATGTCAATTGAAGCGGTCGAAATAGTCCGCCCCCGTTACGTCGACGAATACTCACTTAGCTCCTGCAAGAAGAACTCGGTAATCGGTTTCTCGTCGTTCTCGGTTTTGAACATCTGAACGTCCGTGTAGTTCGAGTACATGTAGTATATACGATAACCGGAAATTATCCCATTCGCGCTATCCGGCTCGGCCCATGACAATTCGATGGTGGTGGAGTTGATGCCGTGCGACGAGAGGTTCATGGGTTTCGTTGGCACTGTAACAGAGAAGACGAAAACAAAAGTTAGAACAAATGAAACTAGCCTCCCATTTCCGGGCCCCCAACATTTTCGTTACACCCTGTATAGATATATAATATATAAATCTACAACGAAGATACACTTCTTATTTTTACATTTTACTGTACAATTATACTTTTCTCCCTCACTGTACAGCGACGCCAAATATGAGTCGAACGCTACGGTCAGTTTCAATAGTTCCGCGGTTTATTTTCCACGGGCGCCGCTTTCGAGCGAGATATCCTTGAGAAGATTGCATGAAACGGCAATTTTCCGTATTTTGCGCGCAGTATGGCTCAATATCCGCGGCTCCGTAAACTATTTTTCGGTCGATGCACTTGGCAGCGCGGCGTGTGTGCGCGCGCGCGTCTCTATTTCCCCCTTCTTTTCTTTTCCTTTTTTCGTCGGTGGTGCTCATCATCATCTTCCAAGGTGGCTTTCCAATTTCCCAGGTACAAAGACCGAGAGCGGGCTCGCGACGGGCCGAAGTCTGAATAATTAATTTCGCCTCGAGTGTCTTCTCAGACCCCCTCGCGTCGACGAGCAACTTCATAGACACCGTTCCCGCTTTTCGTGTATACCAACGTGTCTAAGATCGAGGGTTGCGTCCCTCTCGACGACGTCTGGAAATCTTTCGTGGAACGGAACAGACGGGTCGACTAACTTCGATCGAATCTGGATCGATCGAGTTGGAGTCGAAACGACGTACGTGGAATGTGAAATCACGTAGGGCTAGATGCTGATGGAGTGAGAAATAGTTATGGTGCAGACATAGGGGAACGCCCCTGAAGTCAATCTGCCACCCTAAAGCCACCGAGGATGGTCAGGGTATCGTAAATAACGGAACGAGTGGCGACAGCGATGACTTCGGTGTCTGAACGTGTATTCACTCCTCCCAGATGACACTGTTTCTCTTCGGCAGGACCCGGCGAGACATAAGTCTTCGTGACAGGTTGCACTGGTTTAGGGTAAGAGGGGATATTATGTATCGAGCGTGTTCAAGTCACTGTCACGTATGCGTAACATGTGTATACTGCTTTCTTGTTGACGCTTGAAAGGCTTGCCTTTTAAACGAAGTGACGATTAGTGGGTCTCAGATGTGAGCGAAAGTTTATTTAATTGGACGGTGGTGTATAAGTTTATGGGGTGCCCTGTAAGTGGTAGTAGAAGAGAAATGGTAGTGACTCTGGGCGAAAAAATAAGGGAAAACTATAGGATAAAGTTTGGTTTCAAAATATTGATCGAGTTTGAATTTTAATCGAGCATTGAAGTCCAGTTTCAGCCAATCGCTGTATATAAAGCTCAAATTTTCATCGTCGGTTAATGTGGACATAAATTTAGCTATGAAAAATTATGTGCTATAGTACTGTGAAACTCAAAATTAAATTCGCTCAACGAGGAAGAAAAAACAAATTCTCTATTCGTTATGTCATAAGTTACGTGAGCCTGTTTCTAATATAAGAACAGATAACTAGCGTACCTATCATAAAACTCAGGTGTGCCGGTGATGATGAAGTTGTTAACTCAACAAACCAGAAGAATTGAGAACGAACCAACTTGAAGAAAGAACGAACAAACGCGAAACATTCGATCGTACGGCTTCGGGATTGAATTTCTTGGAGTTTCGGCAACCAGGCGGTGTTGGGGGTGGTTCCGAATGTTCATCGGGGTTTCCATCGCCACGTAAATGACCCAAACTGAAAGCTCGCAAACGTCAGGCATCGTCGACGGAACGATAACCAGCTGTTTATCGAAAACACATTCGTTTGGGCGGAACTTGGTTGTGTTTCCGATTTCAAACGATACCCCAGAGCAAACCGATATCGTACGAGCACCAAACGGACTTCAGTAACGCACGTTCGTCCTTGTAGAGCTTCTGTGTAACGCAATACTCCTGCAGACCGGCGGCGGCACATTAAGCCCCATGCGCAACGTCGTTAAACGACCCGTCATTTGCCACACGTTTGAGCATCATGTGTTATACTGTACAGTCGAGTGACACCATTTGGGGTTGGTCGAAATTGCAAGCATGAAAAAATGGAGACTCGAATTTACGTTAATTGTGTGTGTGTGTTTTTGTTTCAGTTTTTTCAATGTTTCGTCGGAAGCCGTTCAACGGTCAAGCGTCACCGGGCTTAATAAGCGACAGCGAATACCTATGCGAGCGCGCGACAGGTAGCAATTGGTCGTGAAAATTCGCTCGTGCCCGGAGGGAAAAGGTTACGCGAGGAAATTCCTGTTGCTCGGGTTACAACGTGATATCGATACATTATGGCCACAAATCGCGTTCGAGGTATTTAGTCGCGTTTCAGCGAGATATGGGGCGCAGAATTTAAATTTGTTAACGATTTTACGGTGGATAGTTAAGCAGGAAATAAACTGTGAGTTTTTTTTTCTAGAAAAGTTTAGAGTCAATGAATCTCCGATTGGTCACTTGGTTTTCTGCTTGTTTACCTGAGAATTATTATTTTTACTTGTATTATGAGGGTGTCTTATAAGTGTTATTGTTTTTAATATTACATTTAAGTGTAAAAATATACTTGTAGTTATTTTTAACCGTCGATATGATTATTATTTGAAAAGGATTTGGATAGCTTCTCGAATTCTACTTTGTTCGAATTATCGGCTTGATTATCAATAATTTGTTGTCTTTCAAAATTATGTGCGAAATGAACTAAGGTTACCATTGTTTCTATCGAATATGCAAAATGTCTTCTATTATTTATACTATGTTTTAATCCATCTATGCATACTGTACTTATTTCCTACTACACCAATCTATTATATTTGTGTACCTTGCATTGGTTTCATTTCGCTTATATGGAGGTTAGGATTAAAAACAGAAATCAATATTAACACGAATGTTAATTAATTTTCAAAGTCGATCTTCTCGAAGACGAAATCTCAATTTCGACTTATTTTTTTCTTGTTTTATTTCGACATTTACAGTTTCCTAAAATTTATCGAGCTCTTAAAGGATCAAATAGGCCGCAAAAATTTATACAGCCAGTCGTTCCCACATTTCGTATTCACCCTCGGCTGTTCCTACTGCATTTCCGAGACGGGCTTTTCCACGCTAACTCGTCCGGAAACCTATCGTTCCGCATCTCCACGCTACCTTAACCCCTGGTTTCAGCTCTCTTCACCGCCGCGACGAGAGGAACAAACTTCATCGTTCCGCTTCGTATTCACCCGATATATTAACGACGTAAACGACGATCGGTCGTGTACTCTTTAGAATCCGCGGTCGGACGATGTTATATCGAGTACGTGCACGCACGAGCTGAAAAATGAATACGATTACGTCGTGAATAGACAAGGTCGGTCGACTCTTGCCGCTCCAACCCGGCGAACGGTCGTCGAAAAAAGGAAGAGAAAGGAGAGAGAACCAGCTCGCTGATTACATCGAGGGACTCGCGGTTCTTTTTTCGCGTCCGACTTTTCCGGGTAGCGCGAGAACGCTGGAGAACCTATTCAACCCTTTCACTCTACCCTTACTGGAGGCTTTCATTCGATGTCGTCGTGTTGGATTGGTCGTCTGTTCCCGAGCTTTTCAGTGATTTCGCCGTATTGTTTCGAGCGAAAAAAATTTTTCTCGTAATTACTAACGTTGGATCATTATTACTGACGTGCGAATATTTATCAGGATATACGGGGTGTTAATAAAAGTTTGAAACATGTTCAGAGGGTGGATCCTAGATGCTAAGGTAAGATGAAAGTCAGGAATGAAGAAATTTTGTTGGAAACTTCGTTTCTGAATTTTTAATGGTTGAGAATATGGACAAAATTAGTGTGAAATATGTCTGGCGTGATAGGTTATAATATTCAGATGACATATTTCAATCTATGAATGAAATAAAATGAGACGAATGAACCAAGTGGTTAAATATTTGGAGAACGAGCTTCACAAATAGAATAACCCGTCGTGTCAGACGTTAATTCACGTACTTCTCGCCCGTATTTTCAACAATCAATAACTCGTAAACAATTTCGGTATATCTGTTTTTCATCATAGTTTAGAATGTATTTGGAATCCACCATGTTAAAGTGTCCGACATTTTTCTTAAATTAAGAGCAAAATTACAAACATAATAAAATAACATAACAAAATAAAAATCCCTGTTAAGCTTTCTTAAGTTTTTTAGTATACTGGATTTTAAGTACTCATGTGCGCTACAAATGCATAAAATCCACAGTCTACCCATTTTCTTCATACAGATAAAAACGGAATAATTGAAGTTCGCATCTGTTCTGAACCGTGCACACGGCTGGCAATATTGAATTTCTGCGTCGTTGCAAATGAAAGGATCGGTAACTGTTCGTCACGGAGTTACCGCGAATCGGTACGCCACGTTCTTTGCAGGTGACTAATCCTCTACTCCGAAACGAAACCATCTGTGTATCTACGATTCTCTTATACAGAATCTTATTTCAACGTTACGTCGAAACGCGTTCGTAAATCCCGTCGAGTTTCGTGTTATGGGTCGGTTTATCTTTGAAATTACATGGAGCTGCTTTCGTTTCCCAGCGTTGTTACACACGTACAGCTCGATACCATCGGCCGGTCGAATTATCAGCTGGGGGAAAAAAAAATGCAACAACCGGAAAATTTTAATTTTACCTTAGCGAAACGGCCAGTGTTCAGGCAACGATTTAGTTAATGACCCGGCCCGAACTTAGAAAACACTCGCTGAAACCAAATCACGCCATCGAAAGCGTCACGAAATGATATCCGCCATAAAATATTGCTGTAGATTATAATTTATGATTGACGTGTGTATTTTGTTCGAGGTATGAATAAGTCACGCGTTTCTTAACGAGATCGTGATAGTAATTTGATAAATTATTATGGGAGTCGAGACACAATTACAAATATTTTTCAACATGCACATTAACATACGTTATGCAGTGATGACTAGACTACGAATTTTATGCTCTTATCGTGAATGTGCAAAACAAAATGTAGTCAAAATTTTCCTAAACAGTAGCACAAATTTTACTATACGCTGAACTTAACGAAACCATTTATAAAGGAAACAAATTTCTGACATAATTTCAGTTAAATAAATTAATTTATAAAAATCTAAACTTGCATAAAGATCTACAGTCTAGTGATGACAAATACAAGATTTCGTTTTTTTTATGAAAGTAATCAAGTATAGTTTATGTGCATTTTCACTTCAAATTATAATGCACTATGTAATATTCAGAAAACCAATCAAACGAGTTTGTCGGATTCGTTGAATATTTTATAAAGAAGTTATAGATACCGACTGTTATATGCTGAATATTTTTCAGGATTCACACATCCTGGTCAGGTGATAAATGATTAATGCAGTGTCCAATATTTATTACGTATGATTCTACGTCTTTGATCATCAATTTAAGAATACATATCGCATTATAGGAATTTACTAGAGAAGAAAAATATTATGTTAACTAATATTTTACATATAAAAATGAATCTAGAATTCATTTAAAATTCATTGAAAGTGATAACCTGGCTACACCCATATAACATTGTAACTGTAGAATTGTTTCCGAAAGAGTTCTGAACAAACAGTTAAAGCAAACATATCCAGCGAATACTTGGCAAAAGGCGATCATTACACGATCCATACACCTAATACAAAATAATATTTCATTACCGATAGAATAATTATTTACTGATTAACATTCATAATCAGTACACCCAATATTTTCTATACTTCTCCAGTACATCTTCTCCAAGTCTCGTCACATCCGTCATCGTCCATTGAAAACCGTGCACGAATCACATTAAAGAAACAAATGCAAACGACCTTGAAATGTCCTTGTCTCCGCCTACAAGCAGTTCTCTATGAAATTCTAATGTCCTCCTCGACCTCTTTCAGCGCGCGTACTTTCAATTTCTTTTCGATTCAATATGTACCGCTCGCCCGAATGCAGGCTCTTCACGCTGAAACTGATCACCCTGTATAGAATTCTCCGTCCGCAATTACCTGAACGATCGGTGCAGCAGTGGCACTCGGTTTTCCCCAACGATGATAGGAGAGGCGTTCCACGGGAATACGCGAAATAGGCGAAAGTGCCTTTATTAGGATCGGCTCCGTATGAGTAACGGCGCGCGCGAGTGAAAGGAACCGTTTGATAAGAAAACGAACGATCGCCGGCTACCTGCTCGACGGCTCGCGTTCGTTTCCTGGACGGCAAGTTTATGAACTTGAAACGCGTTCCGCGGATTTTCCAGCCGACCGAACACCGTACGTGTTATTCGCGCTTACTGTGTCCACGGATCGTTGTTTCGTTCAATGATCCACCTATTGGTTCGAACCGAATGCAAAAATTAATTTTTAAAGAAAAATAGCAGAAGGACATTGAGGTACCGGATGAGATCAAGCTGTCAAGACATTTGATTACACTGTTCAACACGCCCAAAAATGAGGGAACTAAACCTGGTTTTTTGTGTCAATTTGGTAACTACATTTGTCCACTACACTAGACGGGTACTTTATCACTATATGTATAGTGACAATATCTGGAATATTTCTTCCCAATCGACGGTACGAAACTTCTGCAAATGACATCCAAACATTAGAAAAAGGGTATTACTACTAGTTCATTATTTATCATGAGCGAACACATTACTTATTAAAAAAAAAGTTCTTTTTTTAAATATTTTAAATAGTCTCAAAATGACTGCTGGTTTTTGATTTTATGAAAATACGTTTTGTACAAGGTATCAATAAAATGCCGTGGGCGGATTAATTAAAGGTTGCTGAACGCGATGCTGAAATGAGCAAGTTTGTTAACTAAATGCAGAGTTTGGAATAACGAATAAAAGATGAAAAAGTGCTTCGCCATATTTTCATCGATTAAACGTGAAAATGCAAATTTCTATAATGCGCATCGATCAGAACTGTAAACTTTCGATTTTCGAGAAAATCAATAGTCCACGGTGGTCCTTCCTTCTCACAGTGGTTCTTCGACGCTGAACGATATCATTAAGTCCAACAGCATAGGTTACCCAATACCCAGTCGGTCACTAAAATTCAATGGCCATACAAAGGCGTTCTCGGTCGACTTTAATTGCCAGCGGTGCTAGATTGCAACAGATCAACTGCCCGCGTCCCTGCTAACTGGCACAGACAACGAAGCTCCCAGGAGTTCTCGGCATTACATTCAAGGAGCACGTTCACCGCACGATGGACATTAGAAAACGTACAAAAAAAAAGCCGGCTGGACATTTCGGAGCATGCGAATTAGAGTCGTGACCATGGCACACCTCCCTCCTGGTTATAAAAATAGAACGTCTGGATGGCTCGCGAAAGATAACGTGCTTTGACTTTCAACAAAAAAAATAAAAATCCAAATGAAACAGGCCTAAACGCGACGGTGTGTTTCTGTAATGTTATACCTGGCTGGATCAGAAGCCGGTGAGGTCAGATCCTCTGTTGCAACGGTGCAAAGAGGAGACAGTTTTGCAGGCGGATCAGGCGCTCCCGCGAATCGCGACCCGGTGTCGAGGACCATTGCGAAAACTGGACCGAAACGGGACGGAGAAATTCGCGACTGGTCTGACCGGCCACCGGAAACGGGAATTTCTTGGGGGGGGGGGGGACCGTGATTAAGCGACGCTCGAGGTCGTGGCGTACACTTGCAGCAGGCAAAACAAGTACTTGCTCACTTCGACATCTTATAATTACAGTACAGACTTTATGCATGTATAGCATAGTCGAAAATCAAGTGTACTAACTGTTGAGACGTTGTGGGTATGTTTAATTGTCACTGTAGTTTGTTCTATGGATGACGAATCGATATCGTTTTTTTTGTTTCGCATGTACACGACTGGCAAGGGAACTTTGATAGTCCGAAAATTCCCATTTTTTAAAAAATTTTGTAGGTTTATAGGAGACCTCGATAGAAGTATTAGACAATTTTTGTTGTTGCTAATTTCTGGTTCTTCGAGGTGAAAATAGAACGGTTAATGTGCGTTTTCCTATTTCCTTGATAAATATACAGTGTGTTCCTAAAATCATGTACAACTGACTAGGTAGTGATTCTACATGCAAAAGTAAGTCGAAAAAAAAGAATAGCATTTTTTCGTTTAAGGCTTTGTTTTCGAAAAACAGTGAGTTTGAAGATTCATCTAAATGACGCGTACATATTTGTGCTGAGAATAAGTAGAAATGGTGGACAATGAACAGACGAGTTAGTCAAGTCCTATACACTGTCTGTGTATCCAACAAATTTCAAAATTCGAATATTTCGAAAAAGAAGCATCACCTGAAAAAATGTTATTCTTTTTTTACGACCCTTTTTTGCATGTATAATCATCAGATGGCTGGTGTACCTCAATTTTGGGGACACTTTGTATACAGTCCTGCGTTGCGAGGAATCAACAGAACCAGCCTGTCAAGGATATACTTTATAGTCACACTGTATCGTTCCCACCGACTGGATTCTATGTACTCGTTATATGTAAGGAAATACTAATAGTCTTAACCTGTCACTGCGACTTGTGAAAAGTACACAACAATTGGGTAAACTGAACCGAAACGGGACGAAAGAAAGCCTGCGGCTGGTTTGCCCGTCCGGAAACAGGATTTCCTTGAAAAGACTATGAATACTCTTATAGTGGGAACAAAAAGTATTTGCATAATTTGGTCTCTTATAATAAATATACTACGCAGGGCGTGAAATATGCAATTTAAGTAATACAATCTACAGAGTGTTACAAACAGGGTGTGAGACTTTAGTAAAAAATAGTTTTATCAACATAAGGTCCCAAAATCAATCCTTTCGGTATATAATATCTTATTCGGTATAAATACGTTGGGTAGAAAAAAGTTTATTTTCACATTCCTAAGATATGCTTGATGCGTCTTCCTTCCATTTGCATATAACGTTCACCTCTGCGGAACGTAGATCGACGTACATTTCCAAATGTATCCTTGTTGTGCCTGGAAACGTTCGACACGCATTTTTATTTCGTTATCGTAAGTCCACTGCATTATTTATCGCGGATGAATACACTAAACGCTTTAAGTATCCCCATAAAAAGAAATCCGGAGAACTCAAGCCAGGTGATCGAAGAGACCATTCAACTGGACCACCTCGTCCCATTCACCTTTCACAGAAACCATTTGCATAATCTTCTCCGATAAAGCACATCATCCAAGAATTCGAGTAAATCATTCGTTAAAGTGTGTACATTTTTAATATGTTCCACCTGCCATTCTGTTCGGTATGAACCTGGCCCTAGAAGCGTAGTCCCTATACTCATCTTACCGAACTCTGATCAACACAAAGGTACATTTTCCTCCTAAAGAATTGATTTTGGGACCCACGTTAATTAAGATTCTTTAACACCCTGTATAAATATTCAATACAAGGATATGATTACCTGAATTTTTTATAATATTGAGTCGTCCTATAACTTTGTACCGAGTTTTATACCGGGTTTTGGATCGATATCTCAAATGTACCGTTGAGTTTTATTACATCATAAATTGTCTTTTTTCGTAAAATTTAACGGCGTGTTTCGGATATTGATCTAAATTTTAACTTACAGGGTGCCCTAAAAAAAACAGAAAAATGTAACAACCAGTCACGGCCTCCTACACTCCAAGACTCTATAAAACCGGTCACGGGAGGCGAGCAAATACTCTGCGCGCTCAGGGTATACAAGCAAATAACAATAATAATTCGAACCTGTTATTCTGACTCGTGCAAAGTATACATAGTCATCGGGTAAACTGGACCGAAACGGGATGAAGGAACGCCCGTGGCCGGAAACGGGACTACTCGTTCGGAGGGAGCAGGATCGAGTGACGCTCGAGGGCGCTTCCTCTCGTGGGTGGGGGAACTACAGGGTGATTCTTTCGCTGGAGGCCCCAGAGTAGCTATCAACAGCACCGTTAGGCCTGTTGTGCATTACCGTCTAGTCGCCGATGACTACGTGGTGCACAAAAATATATGAGTACTTACTATCATGAAAATGATTTTTTTTTTAAATATTTTCCCACTGATATATACACAACCACAAACGATATAAATTTGACCTAACATTTTTTTGATATCTTTTGTACTTTACGAGTTAATAACCCTGCTGACAATATTCGAGTCGCCCAGTTAGTCATGGGACAAAACTTTCGAGGGATGGTTTCACCCCTTAAAGTTGCGTCTCAGCCGATAAAAAAAAATACGTATCCCTTATTTTTGACTGCTTAACAGACATACGAAGTTTCATCAAAAGTAGACGGGCCTACTTCCGTGTCTTCCCTTGTCAGTCAAAGTTATCCTCGACTGAGTCAAAGTACCCCAACTTACGGTACTCATTGTGACCTCCAGCGAGAGAACCACCCTGCAGTTCCTGGTGCCTACGCATCAGAACTGGACTCCCTTGCGCAGGGACGAGGAAACGTAACGCTTCATGACAACTCGCGCACCCGTGAATCCGCGACTCGACCGCTTACGCAACGCCTCGCAACGGCAAGGTGCGTTTATGGCGGGGCTGGAGACCGGAGGAGGACGAGGATCGACTGCTAGAGAGGCAAGACGTCGGGCTAGGTGGACACACCGGCGCGCGTGGATGCCGCGAGCGAAATCTAATACGCGAGCTGCACCTCGTTCCTCGAAATCGAGACGGAAAAGGAAATGAGTCGCGCAGCTCGGCTCAACGCGACTGGAAAATCTCGTTGAAACGCGGCGCGATCACGGGCGAAACAATTCGAGGAAAATTTTCTCAAGAATCTATTTGCTATAGGACTTACAAGGGAACTTCGGGACTCCGAAAATTCTGCAGGTTTTTAGAGGATCTCGATAGAAGATTCGAGCAATTTTTCGTTTTTGCTGATATTCGATTGTTTAGGGTAAAACTACCCCTTAAAGGTTAAGGTGTTTTCCTATTTTCCTGTATATCTTGATAATTATAGTAGATATAGAAATACTGTTGGAATGAACATTTAATTTGGCTTCTTATCCTGTACAAATTGGGCGATAAAATAGTTTCAAATTTGTTCATATACTTGAACTTTTATTATAAGTTTTTTTTATATCTGGCACATTTTTCAAGTGTACAGTGAAATAGGGAAACACATTAACATTTAAGGAGTGGTTATCACTCTGAGCAAATGAATGTCAGCAAAAACAAAAATCTGCCCGATGCTTCCATTAAGGTCTCATACAAACCTACAAAGTTAAAAAGAAATCAGAATTTTCGAGGTACCGAAGTTCCCTTGTTAGGGTTGCATTCAACGTGAGGTTAAATGGAGCTAGGCTCAACCACGCCTCAGCCGTCATATTAGGTGGCTGCGTAAATTCTGTCTATCAGTTTTGTAAAAGGGTAAGAAGAGAAAGTAGTCTCTTACATCCTAAGAAACTGACGGTATGTGTTAAATGTCTTTTTCCATTCCTAACATAAGGGAGACTACATGTATATAAAATATTTTCTCTTTTCTTTGGTTGCACATTTGTTATGCTTTTTTTCTTTGTATCTTATAGTTATTATTATTATTAAAGTTCTTGAAAAATGTTTGTGGTATCGTTCCTCCTTTCACTATTAAAGATAGTAGCTTATGAAACCAGCTGCAATACAATAGAATTGCTAGAGGAGTGTTGAGTATTTTATTACATGGGCATAAGCTATTCATTAGATTACACAGCTGCTCAGGAGTAGCTGTACATTTCTGTATAACTGCACCTTAAGTATGTTAAAGAGAATGAAGATGCAGTCGTCAGAACGTTTCTATCATTTCTGACAAGGCTAAACCATAATTCTCATTACATTTAGTATGACTTATTACCACAATAAAGCTATGATGTTCTTTCACATTAAGTGGACTGTAAGCGGTAAAATTACACTTTACGTTACATCTATCACCGTTGCGAGTTATTACATATATTTCGAACGAAAGAATGTCATCATCTCGCTCCAATTTCTAGGAATATCGAACGGGATTCAATTTGTAGATGGACGAAACATTTGCGAGAGACTATAACGCGTTTGATTTAACTAATTTCATCGGCCACCCGAATATCCGATTAACCGATCGGTGACCGATTACTCTGTTAGTGCTCGGCCCGTGATGATACAGTTACGGCTAACCCGAACGCTGCTATTAATCTGATAACGACAATTAACGGGCTGAACCAATTGCTCGTAAAGGGAAGCTAGGAATGCAATAATATATAAAACGGCGCGAGGTTGAAGTGGTTTCGATGCGTTATTTTCGGTCTCGCCAATCGCGATCAATGTTGGAACGGTTAATTGAATTATGTAGGATGTTGATGGAAGATAATCGAAATCTTTTCAATGCGATCCATTTTAATTTTCGTTCAATTTCGTTTAATATCTGCCATTTTAATTAATATCGGCCAGGTTCTTTTATGAAATTCCTGTCGAGAATATTGATTTTATTCGTGAAATAATGAATACACACCGGTCGCATTTTTTTCTCGTATCGAGAAATATCCACGCGGTAATGGTATTCATAATTTCCACCACTCCCGATGCAACCGAACACGACACGCAGCAGGAGAAGAGGATTATTAAAAAGTTACAGATAATAACACGTCCTATAGGAGACGTTTTATTCATCGAAGCATTGTTCCGTCCCCGTTTATTTATCGCTACTCCACGGAACATTATTGGATCAGATGTACTGGCTATTAATTGGTTAAAATCGCACGTGTCTTCTCTATCCCTTCAGGCACTCCATACATTACGTAGGAAATAATTATAATTCCAATATCGTCACTCCAAAAATTCTTTGCCCAGAGGCACTCAGTGCCTGATCTATTCTTGAGACATAATTGTATGTACACTTTCTTTCTGTAACGTCACAAATTATTAACAAAAGGCAGAGAATACCGTTGCCTTTTCAATTTCGACATATGCACACTATAATTTACATCGTCATCTTTACCCTGTACAATGACAGTGCTCCAAAAAAAAAAAAAGATTTAATAACATTCGAGTTTACACGAAAGCATGCCGTGAGAAAGTCCTGCAAATGATTTTCTCGTGCACCCGGTTATTTCTTAGCGACTATAATAATCTATCGAGGCGGTGATCTCGAGAAATCCTGACTTTCATTTCCACGTCAGATTTACGTCTTACGTGTAAAGTAAATATATCCCATAAAGAATTCATCGATCCCCAATTACGACAACCACGCGAAACCGCATCGCGTGAACAAGATAATGCTCTATTCCTTATTCAGTCTCTCCCAGGTGACAGGAAAAATTCCGCGACGACCAGCAGGTCACGGGGCCGTGGGTGATTCGATTTACCTCGATATACGTCGCTGTCGTTCTCTGTGGAGGTGACAGGCATCGTGTCGTTGTTCTGCTCGTCCGTGTACGCGATCGGGTCCGCGGTCGCGAACAGGATCCTTAGTATGACAGCCACTGCGGCCGCCAGTTGAGCGGCACTGACTATCCTGGTCCGCGACATTTTCGTTTTGCAGCTGCAGCTGTGAAGCGGCCGCGGCTCGGCGCGGCTCGGCGCGGCTCGGCGTGTGCTCGCTCGCTGCTCTCCACCCGGGGCGGGCTATTTCACGAATTCGTCCATCCTCGTTGCTCCTGTCGGCGTTCTCATCGCGTACGTTTCACCCCCGGGACAACGACGACGGCGATAGACGAGGACATATACACGGATACACGACAAAGAACAACTGTCCGTCCTGCCACTCGTGTCTCTGCGAATGTCCATAACGTTTTCCGCCAACGCGGTTACATCCCGGGCCCGTTGTCCACGGGGGACAAGGATTTGCGTCGTCTCATGCCTCTCTGAGACACACACACACGCACACAATCGTCAATACAGTTCAACCTTCTCTGTCACACCTGACACTAGGACACCAAGCAGATGGTTTTAGAGTAGGGGTTCATCGGCGAAAGATCATTTTTCTGAAAGAGATCACCTTCACGACCATCGAGACGCAAAATACGGGAAAATCGATCGGTTAACGTTGGTCCCCACTGACGGCCTGAAGGAATATAGGGTATATTGTAGAAGTATATCGGGCAACAAGGATCGAAGCTAAACGAAGCAAGCGATTGCCGTTCGAGTTGCATCCTCGCGACTCGATACATGCGCGCTTGCCACCGTAGACCCGATGATAGTGACACGTCCACGCGACGCGGACGGAATATTAAATCGCGGCTCGAGGATCGAACCAACATCAGCCCAATTTGGTTACCTCCCTGCCGTCGTTCGATAAATATGTACTATATCCCGTCCCGTTGATTACCCATTTGTTTCCCTAACTGTGAATCCGTGAGAGAAAAGGTGGACTGTCGGCGGTCAGTTGTCGCGCTGTCCCGTTGTCCTAATTGCATCGTCGGCCGGCTCAATTAGTCGGAATTATGGCCTCGATTGTTTCTCGTCGAGCATGGACCCGGGGCAGCAACAGCGAGCCTGCCGGTAGCAACAACGTAGGACATGGCCCGGCAGCAACGAGCGCATCAGGTTCGCCAGCCCGCGCAGCAATAATTACACGGCCCCCTCTGGAACGTTTTAAAACGGCTTCCCCTTATATTTTTAGTACGTCAAGACCGAGGGGACACAAGCGGCCCGTACGCCGCCGCCCTGTGTCCGGGGTTCGAGCATTTCGAGCGACATTCTCGTTTTGGGCTTCTACAGAAAGGTCGGTCGAAAAACTTCGCTCCTCTTGTTCGACAAAGGTTCCCAACTGGGTATTGAAGATTTACAGGATTGACACGTCGATTTATCTTGTGGTACAATTAGGGATGTCTGAGGGTCAGGACAAAGTACTCATTTTGGAATACCCTGTGGCAATTTAGAGCTACTGGTCCTATGATCTCTTGGACCCAGGCTTGAATCTTGGAATAGAGGTAACACCATTTAAATAGTAGTTTTACTCTAAGGCAGTAGAAGCATTTCTACTTCCTTGTATTGTATAGGGACCGAAACCGCGAGCATGGAAGGAGATTCTGAGTTCTGGGAACTTCTTGACTAGAGGAAACGAAGTCCTTTTCACCTCCAATAGGAAAGAGCCTCCGTCAATCGCGATCAGAATCTTCCTTTCGCGGCCTAGTTAATACTGATCTCTCTATCGATGCAAGCTAATCAATCTCCCGTAGCCATCAAGAATTAATGTATAAAAATAGGAAGAATGGGTCCGTGTGAAAGACCAACTGAATTTCCCCGGGCCTACCGAGCGATTTCCCCTGGGAAAAGCGGATCGTACAGAACAAAGACCGAATTGTTCACCGCACGGAATCAACAGACAGCTCCAGCAAACGGACGGCTCGCAATTATGACTCAACAATTGCGATATTAACTGCAAGTTAACCGAGAGAATCGGCCGCAACGGCGCTGCACGCGTGCTCGGCCAGCCACCGTGAGCCTTGACATTTATACGTCACGGAGAAACTCTCCTACGGTGGCTCTGTTGCTCATCCGAGTTACCCAGAATGTCGGGGACGGGGAAGGAAGACATCGAGACGTGTTTCGATAATCGAGACATGGGAGGACGGAGCACAGGAAAACGCTTCCGTCGATCGAAGGTGAAAATTCAAGTTCCGCAATAATGGATGACTCACTAGCGTGCAACGCTTTGACGCGTTCGTATATACGAGTAGCAGACTCTGGGGAAGAGTCGGAGCATTGTGAAAATGGAGTGTACATGTACCATACGGTTAGTTGCGAAAGTATTACGCAAATAGTATTCTAAGAATGACCTTAACAAACGTTGGCTTACTCTTTCTTAAATGCTCATTAGGTCAGCTAGTGTTAGCTTTCTATGTGCACCATAATGACTTTCATATTGTTTCAGTGTATATCTGCGGCCTATGTTTCTATATTCTCATCTTCCAGAACAGTTTGACGTTTCTTCTAGATCTCTAATGTGCCTCACCTTCGATATTAAACTTTCGATTTGACTTAACTAACTTCTGCGTACTGATTTTTTTTCAAGGCTCGCATCAGGGAACTATAATTCCCGGTGTGCCAATGAAATCTGTCAGATCCAAGAAGGAAAAAAACCGCGTCTGCGATCAACTGTAAAGTCGTAACAAATATGCGACTCGACCGGTACTCTCATTTATATTCAGTTTTATTCTGCTCCAAATAGTCACTTCTCTTTCGCGTAGCAACCCGAACTGACCTATGCTAACGTATATACAAATACTATTTACAGAATGGTCATCAAGGTCGTAGCCGGCACACCAAGGCTCTTTAGCAAACGGTCGATCGAAGACAAGATCGAACAAAAGAAACACGCGTATTTAAATTTTTTCCGTTGCTCTTTTTCGATTCCCGTACGTTACGACGCACCCAGTATACGTGCACACAGAGGCATGTGTCCATTAGAAGCGAGTTGCGCGTAAATGTTGCGTTTCTCGCGGCGACGAGTAACGACTTATCGACGATTTCCTGGCGGCTTCCGTTCCGCGAGGACATCGAACAAGCGAGGACCGTGATCAACGGGGAAATGGAGGAACGGGGGGAGGATGCTTCCGATTCCAACATCCCCCGCGACGAGAAATATCCAATTCCTCGACAACGAGAGTCCGGGAGAGCTCGCCTCGAATGCGAACTCTCGCGCTACGTTGTACCCGGTGCATTTGCATAGGTCGCGCGCACCGGTGACACCGTGACGTCGCGTGGGATCGCACCCGATCAACGGACTGAAAGACTAATCGATTCGTTCCGCGAGACGTCGCTCTTTCGGCGGACAGATACGACGGCGAGGGGTGTTGCCCCTTCGATTGTACCCCCATGGTCGGGAATCCTTAGGGCTCGACGAATTTTCAATCGACACGAATGAAATCTCAGCTAACAGGGAAATATATCGTCGATATCGTAGCCATGTTTCGGTTAGTCCTCGGCGAACTATCAACAAAACCGTCTAACGAACCTCGGTCGTGTTCACGGACACTGAGAATTGTTATTATCGGAGCGGATGACATTGACGTGTATCGTCTACATTGGAAATTATTCATCCGACCACGTTTCCGTTGACGTTACTGAATAGATGATATACCGTTGACGGTGTCGACGTAGTTTGAATAGAGGGACAGTCGGATACTGCAGCGAAGAATAGAGAAACTGGGCTTGGAAGATGCAACCGACGAAGAAGCTGAAGTACTCGACAATGGTTCAGGGATACATTCGATTCCCCCGTAGGGTAGGTTCGCATGGTAAAATTGAATGCACCGTTTCCAAAGCGTCATTTTGGCACATAGTGCGAGGAACCCTTTACGCCATATCGACCCTTCAACCTCGAGCCACGATTCCGCCCACGTCGTGTATAACCGCCGGGGGCCCACGCAACGGGGTGCTTGATCGTTACCCCTGCGAATCGGTGGCCTTTTCGTCAGGCTCTCCACGATCCGAACCAAGCGATCAACGTAAGTAATCCCCGTCTTGTCTGTGTTCAATGCGCGGAATCACTTGGAAAACTTTCTCGCACTAGGCGTCACTTGGCCCCGCGGAGGCGTCGTTCGCGCGACGAATCAAACGCCATTTCGAAATCGAACGCCGCGCGGATGATGATCCGTGACAACACACGGCGGTACTGAACGAATGGACAGGACATCCAGCGAACGGGCTAGCGATCAGGATCGTTCCGTGAACGGAGGAGGGACAGAAGCCGCGTATAGGAGCGTTGCGATCCTGCGAGAGTGACACAACGCACTGGCCCTCCGCGAGGAACACCGACACTGGCACGCACACGACCCGCTCCCACGGACCAACCAGCACGCACACACACATACACAGCCACGCAAACACACAATTCCACACGCACACCACCGACCGACAATCGCAAACAACACACAATGTTCTCGCGCGTACGGTAAAACCGTGACTTCGGCTCTCTGCACGCTGCTGGCTGGCTGCTCGCTTCTCCAACTTGCCTCCAGCCGGGA
Source organism: Dufourea novaeangliae (assembly GCF_001272555.1). Classification (NCBI taxonomy): domain Eukaryota; kingdom Metazoa; phylum Arthropoda; class Insecta; order Hymenoptera; family Halictidae; genus Dufourea; species Dufourea novaeangliae. The sequence goes on along the minus strand of NW_015373891.1, from coordinate 3,728,730 downwards.
AGAGAACAGACAGACGGACGGTCGAGCGCACAGAGAGGGAGAGAAACTCACGCTGTCACACGCTCGAGCACTCTCTTTCTCTCTCTCTCTCTCTCTCTCTCTCTCTCTCTCTCTCTCTCGCCTTGGGTCCGTGCACCGTTTGTATACGTGCACGAGGGGGATCGAGCTAGATGAACAGAGTGTGTGTAGGTTGGACGAGAGAGCGCGCGAGCTTGTTCACCGGCGTGGCATACACACACATACACACAAAAGTATATGTACACAAACGAGAATCCCTCTGACAAGCCGGCATATATACACGTGCGCTCCGAAATGTGCGTGAGAGAAAGAAAGGCGGAAAGAAGGAGGGGACTCAGTGAGTGGTGGGGGGAGGGACGAAGGGGGGATACGCGATGTATAGTAGCACATTTCACACACAGCCGCACCGAGAGAGAGACAGACAAGAACGTGTGTGCGTTCGTTTAGGTTCGTCGTGCGGCTCGCTTGTAACGCGCGTTTCCCTCGGCAGTTCCCCGCTTATCGCGTCTTCTTCACGCCGGGGGACAAGGAGACTTTGTCGTGTCGCGTTCTAACCACACGTACCGGACCACTCTTCTCGAGGAGGCACGCCGGAGTGAAAAATCGTGAAAAATCGATCGGGGGAACGAAGAGGCGCGCCGGTGGCGACGACCGAAACGGCGTGGTTGTATTCCCCACCCTCATGGTTCGTTTGTCAGCTTCCTTCTTGCTCTTCCCTAGACTCTCTGTCTTTGTCTTCCTTTGTGTCTCTCTGTATATCTATACCGTGGTCGCTCCGTCTCGCTCTATCTTCATCTCTTACTGTTTATCCACCCACGTTTTCCTTTCGTCTCTCTCGCTTTCTCACAACTGTTCCTCTGTCTCTCTCTCTGTTCTCACAACTGTTCGCCCTTCGTTCTTATCTCCTTCTCTTTTCCGTTCCAACCGGCAACATCCTCTCTCTGACTCGCGCCGCTGTGTGTCACTACCATCCTCGTCGATCGCACGATTCCCCCGCTCGTCGTCTCCTCGTTCACCACGGTCCTTGCCCTGTGCCAATGTATGGATTTTCAGGCAGTCCCCGGAGAAGGGAAATTCGGAGCGGCGATTATTCGCGATCCCGACGAGGCGGAGGCCGCTGCCACGATATGGCGGAGGAGGATCGACGTCGAGGATGAGACAGGCGACGGCTGTCTCGATCGCCGCTGCGATGTGACTCACGGAGGAACGAAGATAGGCCCCTGTTAAAAAACACGCACGCGGACGGCCATGAAAATCCCGGAGCGTGCTTCTACGATATACCCCGGCAGCGAAACGACCGCCGAGAACAACACACGAATGTGTCGGATCGCCTCTCACGGACGTGGCGGAGCGGAGAGCAGCTGGAAACCTGCTGGCGAGCGGCCGCTTCAGGGACGTAGGAGACGATCTTCGTACCACGTGGCCCGTAACTGTCATTGCCAGGAAACGTGATTCGGGTGGCATAATAATCGTGATCTTTTCAGCGGGACCGATAAGAATCTACCGGCTGGACGGAACGGTGTCATTAGAACCTGGTCGCCGGGTGGTGACGTCGATATCTCTCGTTCGATCACAGGTACAGATGTCGCCAGCCTCCTGTCAGTCCGTTTTCATTTCGGATAGAGGACTAGTCGAGCGAGTGGCGAAGCGGGATCTCGTGTCCGGGAGGTTTCAGACCGATCGAATTTTACGAGGCTGCTCCCCCAGGGTGGCAGGTTGCTTCCTGAGTCTTTGTTCCGTGTTCTCACGTCGGTCGCGGGAACAATGGGGGACACCGTGGAACAAAACGATGCTGCGAGTCCGCAGGATCGTGATAGGACGTTCGGTAATTACGTATCAGCGGATACGATACCGGGTGAAATTGATAAGTCCCGTCGTCGAGACGGTTTCTAACGTTGAACGGGAAACACGATGATGATATTCTTTCGTCTCTGCCGAGGGAAGACACAATGTAGCTCCAATGTTTGGAGCGTCCTTCGGACGTTGAAAAAGAATGTCGCTTCTTAAAAGAATGTATAACCGCGGGAATAAGTTAAATTGGAAGAGATCGGTGAATATATAAATATTACCATCCGCGATTTTGCATAGTAACACAATGATCCGAAACAATATTTTCAGAGTCAATTTGGTATGATGTGTTTGGTATTGTCACCCTAAGTTTCCTTGTAATATGGACTTTTCTGTTCGAATATACGGGAAATGTTACGTTTACCTATGAAACCAAAGGTGCCACTAATTTTTTATCGCACAATGTATCTCTCTGGTCTGAATGTGGAGCAATGCCATACAGTGGCTGAAATATTTGAAGCAAACGAGTAAATGGCCAAAGTTGAAGTCCTTAAAAGAATCAGGGACATGCGAATCATCAGAAAAAAGCGAAAATGGACCGTGACCAGAATAGCGGAGGTTTGCATAAAATTTCCGAAGTGTAGCGTTCGCCTTTATTGTGCTGCGGGAATGGAGCACCGTCACTGACGTCCAGCGAATTCAAATGATATCATTGACTGCGCCAGTTATGGAAAGATTGTACGGTCGTTTCACGGACGTTACGTTACGGTCTCTATTTGTTCGCGTAATCTGTGTGTTCCGACTGATAGAGACGATTAAGAGAAACGCACACAACCGTCTGGTCGTATAATTAAATTAATTCAGACCTTAGCGAAGGCGTTTCAAGAGGCTCGTAAAATATTTCGCCACGGAACACCTTCTCGTCGACCCATGCAAAATTATCTTTTTGCGTGGTAAAGATAACGAAAAAATCGTGATCTTGATACGAGCTCCATAAAACCACGTGTTAGGAAAAGTTGATTAATCCTTATCGTTCAGTTGTAAACAAAAAACAGAGTGACATCTAGCGAAAGACCAATCAAGTTTAACGATCTTCCCACTCTCGTGCATTATATTTTATCGTTTATCGATAGTTTTCAAACTATCGTTATTATATACATACTATTTTAAAGATATTTCAACATTTAACATTTTTTACATAACTTTATCAAATTCGATTGTTTATTTATCGTGTTCTGTTTCTTGACCGATCGATGGTAAGTATACGACCGTATAGGAACCTTCTTTAGCGGTCTCTGATAAAATAGATACCCACGAAATTCCTTCGCCGACCGAAGGTACAAAGATATCTGACGGGATTCTCTGTTTTATCGATAGAACGGGGAAGTCCAAAAGCGCGCCAAAATATAAACCTTGCCAACAGTACATCGATCGACTCACGGACCAACACTTTCTGTTGGCTTCTAGCACTTACCTCCTTCGTCGGTCATCACAGAAATGGTGGTCTCAGGCCCATGCCCCACCGGATTGAACACTCGCAGCGACACCAGGTATTGCGTGTACGTCTCCAGGTTGTGTATACTGTGGTTCTGCAACGGAAAGGTAACGACACGCCAACGTTAAAAAACTCGAAGTGGAAGAACAACACCGATGTACAACACAGATAAAGGAATGATTGAAACGCATTCTTACGTAACTTACGTCAACGGTCGGGTTACGTAAGTATATGTCTTTTACTTCCATATGCACTTTGTCCCGTGGCCTGTACCCTATCCGATAGCCGAGGAACTCGCCGTTGATAGTGTCGCGGCTGGGAGCATTCCAGGCCAGATAAATCGACGTGGCCGAGGTATTATAAGCGGTGGTAATTACGGGCTTCCCCTCGGGTCCTGTGGACAAAAAGAAAAGGAAAATCGAAACCGTAGACGCGTCAGCACGTTTCGAGGTAAACAAAGTCGACGAGATATCGACGTTTCACGTCGAGCATCATGAAAACATCCAATATTCCCCGTCGGATGTTTACCGTTCGAGGTTTTTCATTAATGCATATTTTTCACGAACGTGAGCTTAAACATTCGGTTCTTGCCGCCCCCTTCCTACTTCACCCTCTACAAGCATGTATCGTCCGTTATTCTGCACCCTTCTCGGCGTAAACCCATTCGAAGCTTCATATTTGGCGTTCCTTCCGGGGATGTCGGCAGACACCTAATTGGCTGGTCTGGTTAAATTCTGTTCTCCTGAGCATACCTTCCGTTCTGTGTTACAAGAAAAGGTATTAACCTTGTGAAATTTGGACAAAGTGCAATTGACAGGTTTGACATTTGGGCAGCTGAGTGAGCAAGTTTGAAATTCGGATTATCCGCTAGGTCGCGATTATCGATTCGGCTGCAATTTTAAACGAGGAAGTATAGAATGCCGTGTATCTCTCAAAGTTGTGGCATGACGAAATGGTAACGAAAGCAAAAAAAAAGTCTCGTCGAATAGTCTCGCCGGTCGATGGCCTAGAGTAAACAACTAGCAGTGGCCAGGGAGGGGAGGAAACATCAAAAGCCCCTGAAACGATCTAGATCAACTCGAGTGCCATTGAAGTTTCATTTCTGTCCGGTAAAAAAGTATTCATCGTGATTGTTGGGCGATCCACTAGCAATAAATACCAGTCGATCGAGTTTGTTTTTTATCGTTGATCATCGCCGTATAAAACTCGCCGATCGGACGAGCATACTTAATTCGAGTTCCCATTATCCCACCGGAACCAGGCTCGAGTATTTTCAACAGGCCTCTCGGTAATATTTTCAACAACGGATAGCTTTCAATCCGTTTAAAGAGTTGGGCGTGTGCAGTTCAATTTTTTTTTCCGCGCAATCAAATTTTCGAGATGTACGCCACGCCCCCCTCAGCATCATATCGACGATATCCCGGCACTAATAATTAACGTTCCGATAAAACAAATACCAACCACGTTAACTTAATTTATCGTGGTCATTCATCAAAATCAATTAAGCATTTATTGAATTATTCCATCACGAAAATCTGCGAACTCTATGAAATGAAATGGAAATAGGATTTTGCCTGATCTCAATGCTTCTATTTCCTCTTGTTGCCATTCGAATTTAAAATTTAAGCAATTGCACATTCCTTTGAGATTGTACCGCGTACTTTGTTATTGCACGGCGTTGAATTTTTAGAATTTAACAAAGTCGCATTTAAGGTCAAACGCGTTTTCGATTGCTCGTTAAAGTAATCCCTCTGAATTGCTGCACTCCTTTATGCTCGGTTTCGAGAAGTTGTTGGAAATGTTGTCTTTTATGCAATGCAAATGAATCTTTGCAATACTTTTTTTTAACTATAAACTGTACTCTCATTCAGCAAAATATCGTTTCATGGTCTGAAGTATAGACGGCGGTGAAACGGGGGAAAATGTATACTGTTTACTTCCTGAATTTTTACTAAAAACGGTTTTAAACCTTTGGCTTAACGAACGACTATATAACGTAATAGAGACTTTGATAAGTATCCCAGAATTCTATCAGAATCTTGAAAGTCTAAAACAGTAATGAAAATAGGCTTTGACTTAAAAGACCCAGTTCGCATACGGATTGTGAATAACTATGTTAGCCTATGGAAGGTTAAAAAATTAGCCAATCTAAATACACGTTAAAGAATTTAGCCGAATATTCAGGTCGACGCTATTGTTTGTTGTAATTCACGTTTTTCCCTCGATTCTCTCCTAAAGGATTTGCTTGACGCACCCTTATCGCGACCAACGAAGACGAAAAGCGGTACCAAGGTCTTCAGCCTCGAATAATTAGCGCAGCTCGAGGGACTCCGGCCTTATCGTGTCGCCAATATTCGCAGTGAAACTTCGTAAGCTCCTAGCAGCTCCAGTCTCGCCGAGAAACCGGAGGAACTGTCTCAGAAATAATTTCGGGCTCGTTTAATGCTCGCTTCGCGTCAGTCAACGACAGAGTTTACGTGAACTTCCGGTGGGCCTAGCAAGACGGTTTCCCTGGTCGCTGCGTAAGAACGAATGGTCCATGGAAATAAACAACCCTCGGAACACCGGGTATAACGGTATAGCGAATGAAAGTCATCGGGGTAATTAATGCTCGAAAGACCACACGGAACGAAATGTGACGAGCAGCCGTCTCTGGTCGAATAATTGCCCGGGACAGCGATTATGCGGCAAATTGCTCGAACGAATCGCGTTGACAGTGATCGTTCCCCGCCGGAATCCGGGCAATCCGCGTCGATTGTGGCGCAGAAAATGGTGGAATACTTGCCGGTGAGATTAATTGAATGTACGAAGCTATCGTGGAGCCTGGGGCTTGATGTGAATTAATTGCGAAGGAAAATGTTGAGTTTCATTAGGCATTTTGGACAAGAACGATGAATTAGCGAGGTTCAACGTTGTTGTTGTATTAATTTAATCCGAATATATTGCGTACTGATTTAAAATCTAAGGAACTTAAGAAATACATTTTAGTAGTAGGAAATTGAAAGAAGGAAAGGGACCAGAAGAATTTAAAAAAAATGGGGAGTGTATGAGAGGACGAAAATATATTTCCAAAGGATTAGGGTTAGAATAATGGGAAAATGTGTAGGGACAGGATGCTGTGGATTTGATGGTACTTTAATCGTGTGTATGGAAAAATTACAATAAAACAGAGCGAGCGGAAGCAGAGGTTGCTCGTGAGGGTACATATGGGTAATGTGGATATTGGTATTACAAGGATCTTATAGATAAGGCAAACAGACGGAGGATCAATATGTGTACATATTTCGATTATTCGATTAGACATTTCTTATTCCTATTGCTAAGTACTATAACCCCTACCATAGATTTGTACATCATACTTGATGGGAAACTGATTTATTCTTTTCTGACTAAGGGACCTTAGAGCCCTTAGTCACTACGTGAAGTAAGTCGCATTACCCATTCATTTATTTCTGTCAGCTTGGTCCTGTTTCTCAAAGTCTTCAGTCAGTCAGTAGGTTGATCGTCCAACACTATTACAGTATTAACTTCACCATTAAAACGAAATTCGGCTCAAAAGGGTTAAATCGAACACATTCCGTCAACAGGGATCCTCTACTTTAAAAGGATTTAATAGAAAAACTTATGTCACAGGCAATTTGGGGTTCGCTAAGGGTAACCAATGAAGGGGCAACAACGGCTAGTCGCAGCAGCAAACCACTGCATCGCGGAACCGTAATTAATTCGAGGAGCAACTGTTCGTAGGGGTGGAAACTGGGCCGAGTCGCGTCGAAACACACGGAACTTCACGATTATTTTCCGCCACTTAATTTCGCCGGTGAGCAAACTTTTGAAAACGCCGGCCGGCCGGCTTATTATTCATAAGCCTCCGGACAATGTTCCGTTTCAGCGTCTCGCCGCGGATATTAATTACGCGCCCGTTAACTTCCCGTTCACGGCAGTTATTTTTTATCCGGGCCGCCCTTTGTTATCTTCGCCGCGCAATTAACACCTCGCGACCGGGCATTAATAACTCCCGTGTTGCGTGTATTAAGCGTTCCGCGAATTCCGCCACGAGCGCGGAATATTGCGCACGGTGATTTTTCAACGATGTCGGTGAATGTTCGGATGATTCACCTTTCTGCGTTAAATCGAACGAAACGGAAAGAAATAAGCAGTGTATTGCAATGGAATCGAAAGATATAATGAGTGGAAATAATACGATATACTGTACACAGTTTTTATTAAAAAAAAGATATAAGGGATACAGGGTGTCCCCAGAATCGTGGTATAATTGATCGGGTGGTAATTCTATATGGAAACATAAATCGAAGAGAAAAAGTAATATTTTTTCATTTATGGCTTAGTTTTCGAGATAATCGAATTGGAAGATCTGCCGGAGCAGATTGATTTCACTAGAGTGTCTGTTCATTGCAGTCCGTTTCTACTTACTACCATACACGCGTTTCAGGATTATTCTTAAACTCGATTTTCTCGAAAACGATACTTTAAATGAAAAAATTTTGTTCTTCTTTGTCGATTTATTTTTTCTTGTGGAATTACTATCTGGTCAGTTGTACCATGATTTTGAGGAGACACTGTATATTAGGTCGTGTCCGAATGAGGGAGAGATTTGTCGCTCCACGGGCTTATCGTTAAGAAATAATGACAAACTATTGATAATTGTTTTTTGGTGCCCTGTAGTGAGTTTAATATTTCTGGAAACCCAGTGGAAAATTTTTTAATGGAATAATTACAAATTTATGGAATACCGAACAAGCGAGAAAAAGTTTCTTTGCATCTGCTATGGAGCGTGCTATAAAAAATGTGATATTTATTGTTATATTTTTTCTTTATTCCATAAAAAGGTGTATTACTTGTCTTTACAGTGTAACATCCATGATACCCCTAATTCAAGTATTATAATAAAAGGCGGCTGTCCGAAAATATCTCTTCTGTACTGCATCTTTTATTATTAGCGAGTGATGTGTTATCATTCATTGAGTATATTTATATTCTTGTCATCCACTCAATGGAAAAAGGATATAAAGTTTGAACAAAGACGATTATAGGAGAAAGTTCATTTAACTTCATTCATACATAATTTATGAACAGCGTAACTTTAATGCTTCATTTCTTTTAATATTCATGCCTACGAGGATAAAAGTCGCAAATGTCTCCAACACCGATTTTTTATTTTCTTTTTAATACGAATATACAGTACAGAAGGTTGAAAGATAAACTGCAATGTAATAAAGATTTAAATGGTGTAATACTAACGAGGCATAAACCTTACTCACGAATGCAAAGATTAGAAACGAACAAAGTGAGAGTCAGGCGAACACTGACGGTAAAACTAATCTGATACCTGTAAGCAATATCGCGAATCTTGGTCCGTTTCGTACTTCATCGACCATATAATTCGTTCTCAACATTTAACCCTCGCCAATACCAAGCTAGGGGGTATTTATGTCCACCATATTAATATTTTGGGAATTCCCACTAAAATAGTTGCTTTAAAATTCTGAAAAAATTAGTTACTTTGTAAAAATATTTTTACAAGAACATGAATATTGTTAAATAGAAATTTGAAAAAACTTCAAGAAATAATAAAAATAATCGAAGAATAAAGCAGTGGCACAACAAACATGGAAAAACTATAAACTAAAGAAGACAGCAAGTATATGTGTATGGTCCATATGATACCTCTGTATGTGACAGACCCAGTAAAAAAAACTGTTACATGTCAGGATTCTGATGATTGTCAAAGTGAAACTGACCGAATTGCCTGGAGTCCCATTTCGAAATAAGTTCTGTAACTTTAGAAAACATTACTTATAAAACTGTTTATATACAATAAATTCTTGTTAATTTCAATGGAATATTGTACTCTAGGTCGTTTATTCCCAGATATATTCTACAAAGTACTCCTCTCTTAGTAGTCTGTGTAGCAAAAAAAGGCTTGGTTTACTAGGATTAATACAGAGATATCCTCTTTTGTCATTCTGTTCCTGTCTTGACTTCATCATCCGGGACCTCGTCGTAATTTATCCCTCCACGGCGGCCAATTAACGAAACAACCGGTATTATTAACACGTGGCTGGAAACATTGTCAGGCATTACGAGCGTACGCGGTCCGTGATAAGTCTTTCGCGCGATTCCGGCCGGCTACTCCACCGGGCAATTTAGCCGGGGTAATAAATGCGAGCCGGGCGGTTTTTTTTTGCTTCACCGGCGTTAAATCTGCGTTAAGTTATCACGATCCTGCCGGGGTCGCGTTTATGATGGTCGCTGGCCCGCTTTTACGTGCACGCGATAAAATTACGAAGCACCGATTTTATTTTCGGGGCACCGATGAAGTTCACACGAGACTCCCAATGTCGCAGACTATCCTCGCTATTCGATGAAATTAATTTTCTACGAGATTGGTAAAATAAGGAACTGATCCAACGCGTTCGAAAACACAGAAAGTATCGCGGGTTCTTGTGGAATAATACAAATTAAGTACATCGCACGTTCGTATCCAAACGTGGATACATTAGCTGCGAATCGATGCGACACGCGAATGTTTGGGAAATTTTAATTATATTCAAGTATCTTGAAATTAACTGATCAGAACGATAAGGCCGTTGAATTGGTTTTTCCACGCTCTATAATGATATAGAAACAACATATAGGGTTCCATTGAAAGAAACACCGATGATCCTGAAACCTCGTAAAAAATGACCCTGAGGAAATGTTGTGTAAAAAATGGCCTTTGCCCTGCCTTGGTGGGAAAAAAATGGGTTTTGCTACGCAACTCCTAAAAAAGAAAAATGTTATATTAACTAATATTTTCTATATAAAGATAAATCTAAAAACTACTTGCAATAATACTGTAAAATTTACCTTAATGCAATTCACCCTTATTTAATCATTTCATTTGACAGTTATCTGTACTTCCAATCTGATTCCGTCAAATGGCCGTCATCAGAAGTCAAAGTCGAGCTAGACCAGCGTAGAACACAAATTTTCCGGCGAGAATTCACCAACTCCTTAGAGGGAGAGAAGTAAAACCGAGTCGTAGAGTTCTTCGCGAGATCCCCGTCCGCGTCGTCGTTCAACTTCGTAACTCAGCGTGATTACTGGCTCGCGGTGGCTGGGACGTTACCGAAATTAGCGGCCGCGACGACCCACGGAATCCTCCAATTTTCGCAACAGAGCCGGCCTTCGCTCGCCACTCCGCCTCCCCTCCCTTCACCATAGGAGTCGCGTGTGTACGCGGACACGGCTGTCCCGATGGCTAATTGGTGGCTCTGTTACGACGTATATTTATGGGGGACAGGCGAACGAGCAACGGAAACAGGAACGAGAGAGTTCGTGTGTACGTATTGGTCCCTGCCGAAGTGGTAGGAGAAATTTCGCTTGTGCCCTATTGATCTGGGAGAGACAGAGAAAACACCCTGCCATCGGGGAGGGGCGTATTGGACAGCGGCAGGGGGGCAGAAAGGGCAGCGTTTCATTTAAACTACCACGAATTCCTCTGCACTACGATGAACTTATCGCGTATTCTCCCCCTCACCCTACCAACCCCATTTCTCTGCCCGTTGTTCCACTCGATATCCACGAATTAGTATCGCGATTTCGAATATGGCGATGATGAAATGGACGAGAGATCTAACTGCGATCGAATGCTGACGCGTTATCGGGTGATCCTCCGTGCGCGTCGGTTTCAATTCCGTCCGTTTGATACGGGGTGGCTCTACCGCATTCGAGGATTCGGAATGCTTGTGTTATTTTTCAACAGAGTAATGGGCGCGAGTGGTGTTGAAAATTTGGAGTCGATGGTAATTCGCAGAGATAGTTCTGGATTTCGTTATGGTGTGTTATTGTTTTGTATCGTGTATAAAAGATGAAACTGAATGTACATAGAATAAAATGAACAGTTTAGTAAAATTAGATGGATTTTTATTTTCCATGAAGTGAAGTTATTTGACGATGTAGTAGGTTTCTCTTCAATTGTGGTTTTCATAATTTTGTCCGCAAAAGTGAAGCATGAACATTGACTGCTAAGTTATTTATGAGGTGTATATTGTAGGAAATGTAAAGAAGCATTTAAATATAATTATTTTTATAATAGGAGAAAAAGTTCACTCAAGGTCATTTTTTGATATTTGAAGGTTATATCGACTTTTTTTTAATAGAGTCGTATAATTTTTTATCTATCTTCTGAATACTTCACCTTATCTATTAAAGGGAAAATGATGGTATTAGATTGTCCAAGCCCGTAATCTCGACTACGAGTATCGCGGGATACAACCTCTACTTTTATGGTAAGATATTGCATATATCTTCAAGTTGGCGCGGAAGACGAGAGATGGGGTAGCAAGACATCCTGGAGATATGGAGGGGATTATTATAGTTCTAAATCTCTTCGCGTTTCGCATAAATGCATAATCCTATTTTTTATGTTACTTATACCACATTTATTTTTGTATTTGATATTCTACACCTTACGCAACTTATCTTCTATTAATGCACAGTTGTGGACAACCAGCTTTTGCTTAATCATATTTTATTTTACTACTCGCATTGTACGTACCTAATTATTTTTGTCAATGTGAGTTTCCATAAAATCTACATTTATTAATCCTTTCCTCTGTTACAATTTTGTAATCGTTTCCACGGATTCTATTTGTGTCTAGAAACTTTTTTTCAAATAATTAAAAGGGAGAATTAAACATGACTAGGATAATCAATAATCTAGCCTAGGATGACACTGTTTAACAAAATTTTGAATATTCTATGACGATGAAGAGAAACTGGAGCCATTTAATTGATTTTGAATTTCCGAATACAATGGTAATCTTAGTTTTGATCTTATATGTAAGGATATTTTTAAATTAATTTGTAAATATCGTATAATGGTCATGTACTGGTGGAAAAAATACCTCGAACTTATAGAATACAATTTTTTCCATTAGTACTTCGTTTTCGAGAAAGTCGACTTTGGAAATTAACCTGAAACGCGTGTATTCATGGTAACAAGTAGAAACGGAATGCAATGAACAGACGCGCTTGTCAAGTCCTATTCAATTGCACGTGTGTCCGGCAGATATTCAAATTCAATTTTCTCGAAAACGAAGTCTGAAATAAAAGAATGTTCTATATTTTCGTCACCATTTTTCATGTGGAATCAGCCCTGATTGTACCATATTGTACAATACTGTATTGTCTTCAAAATTTGAGTTACAATAACAGTTGCTCGTACATGGCTACGTTAACTATGAAAAACGCAAACCAAGACGTTTAACATTCCATGAGAAACACCGCGGATCTAGATGAATTTGATTACAAAGGGGCGGAACGTTTACCGGGTGGAGGGGCTACAGAATTAATTATTCTCTGAAGGTGTATCTATTTGCGAGTAGAGAGATTGAAGTCCGCCCCTCTCTGAAGATCAAAAGAAATGTTAATGCAAACTCCGAGGGGAATTTTATTAAAAACAAAGGAAAAAGGAAGAGGTAAATTGTAAATACGTTCATTCGACATCAAGCTTTGAAAACTGGGCCAAACAAGCGTGTCGACGTCCAGGGTCAAACATTAAACGTCGCTCTGTTACCTCATCCCCGAAATCCGTGTTTCTATCAAATCTCACCGCCCTCTATTTACCGTTTAGCGTTCATCGATGGGCACGCAGCTCTCGTATTGACACTATTAAACAGACACACTCGTCCATTAATTGCCTGTTTATTACTCTGATAGCTGCCATTATCTCGTTATTGCGGCGGAATTATTGTCGTCGACCGATGAGATTTTTCGTTGCCCCTCTGCGTGTTTTCCTGGGCATCATAGCTGCGCGTATTTACCGCAAATTCGTTTCATTCGCCGCGATCGAAGACGCTCCCAGAGTTTATGTGACACATTATCTCGTGTCAACTCTCGCCTCTCGCTTTAACTCCTCTATCGATGGCAATTACGGGGTAATTGATCCTCGTCCTTTTGCTCCGTCTACGTACCGCCGATTAATTGATTTCTCGAAATTAATTCGGTTCCGCTGTGTGTGTGCGCCGCAGGCGACAGCTAGTTTCGAAAGCAAAGACCGGTGTGTGGTATCTGTCAACGATCCGGACGTATCAAGGGGATGATCGTTAAGAGAACGATAGGCAATTGGAATTTCAATTAGGCCAACGAAGCGGATGTTCCTAACATTTCTGTTCTCCTCGGGTCTATATGACCCAAAATAAATATTATATTTCAATAGATATTATGTTTATAATGCTTGTTTTTAGTATCCAACGTACTTAAATTTTACGACCAGTTTTTGTGTAGTTTTTATTTCTTAAGATTAAATCATTTCAAAGCTTGGAATAATTTTATTCGAAGGGATGCAAACGTGATCATCATATTGCTTCCGTATACATTTATGTACCCTATTGCATCTACTTTTTACATGGTCAGAAAAATACACTGTTATGTTGAAGTAGTCTACAGTTTTTAAAGGTAAAGGGATCTTTTTTCATAAATACACAATTCCATTCTTAATTTTTTTATTCACCTATGGAAGAAGCGTGTCATGAATAAAAGTTAATGTTTATTTATCTCAGGATTGAAAAGTAATTTGTTAGAGCCACTGTAAATTGTTCTTAAACCCAATAACAATTAAAAATTTGTTAATACCACACCGACCTTAATTGTTCTAACATTGATTGTCAAATGAAAAAGAGATCAGTTGAAGCGATAAAAGAGTCTGAAATTTAGTATCAGCGTAGACTGAAATTGCTATGATCACTTATTTTTATTTTTTATGAGGCCGTAGTGATGGACATCGTGTCATAAATTCCATTGTGTTACGTCGAACACGGTATCGCGGAATTTTTGTTTCGTCGACCCATTTTTGGGGAAAAATCATTCGGTCCCGTCAGGAGTAACGCGAGCTGTCACAGTTGACGTATTACTTGTCGCTCGCTATCGAGCAAAGGTTTCTCTTGTCTCGTTTCAAGTGCGAGTTTACACTGCCTTAGACAGACTTCATCGATCTCTACGATAGGATGTCACGTCAGTCTCGAGATTCGGTTCGAGTACGTAAGGGGAGTGATCGACAATTTTTAAATTACTTGTACATTCTTTATTTTCTTTTTTAGCTAGACTTTATTAGCTTTTGGCTAGACTTTCCAAAAAATCGATTTTTTTGTTGCAATTTCTGAAAGTATAGGTTTTCAAAAGCATGTCTACAGAAAAAACCGAGAAAATCGATATTCAAATTTCAAAATGTCGACATTTTTTAAATTTTCGATATTTATTTTATGCTGATTCACTCATGCTAATGAAGAAACATTTGTTTTTTTTTATTTTAAATAAGCAGATTGCCCGGAATCGTGTCAGGCAATGGGATATCTTTTTTAAGGGACTGTACTAATACATATATATATATTTATGAGAAAATATACATATGAATTTCATGCAAATTCATATTTTTACAGATCTATTTACTGAATTCAAATTACCTTGTAAATTTATTCCCGTTATTAAAGGTTCTTTTGGGTCCAGACGTAAACTAAAATTCATACTAGTCTTCACGAAAATTTGTACTATATCTTGTTTTTCACGCTCACTTTTACGATGAATGCATAAAATCCGCAGTTTAATCATCATTTACACGAGCCTGGTCAAAACATAACAGACACCAGATGCTCGATCGTACCAACAACACCAACTGAATTTTCATCAATAGATAACACAAACGATCCACGCAAAACTACACGCACACAAACACACACACACGTTAACCGATCCCTCTGTCCAACAAAAGGAACATATTCACGGAATCACGAGTTTTCAGGTTCGCCGCGATTTTTCCTTTGGCTATTTTTTTTTTTTTTTCGAACCGGCAGAACTTTCAACGTGTCAATGTTTTGCGCGATCGTACGGCGTTATTGTTGACGGTTTCCGGTGAAAACGACGCGTTTAAACGTCGTTTCCGTGCGCAGTGGCGGGCGGCCGCATACCTGGAAAACAGCCCAATGGGAAATACGGGCGAGCAGGATGAAATAAAAAAAAAAAGAAGAAAAAAAAACGCGAGTCGCCGGGAAGCAATATCGCGAAACGAGTATAATCGCGTTCGGTTTAACAACTAGCTGCGCCACCATTTGCTTTTTTTCCCTCGAATGGTTCGCGGGGGACCCGTAGATTGTTTGGGTTGACGTTCGCCCGGTATTTAAATTAGTTATTGACACGAGCTCGCGTTGCTCCGCCCGCGAATCGTTCCCCGCCACGAATGCGGGTCTGGGCCTTGATAACTGGATAATTATTCCTATTTCACGTGCTACCATAATGAACCCGGCTGCGATCTCGATGCCCGTGGAGCCGAGTTTATGTATTTAATAGCACCCGAATCCACGCCGTTCGATCCCTTTCGGCAACGATCCCATCCACCGATTGGCTCGAAAACACGGTAGAGATTTCGAAACGGGTTCATTCGCGCCCACATTTGGCGGCGAGTCAAACGCGTACACCTAATTTCTTTTCTACCTTGCTATCCCTCTCCACCCCTGATGCTGGTATCGCGCAGGGAGTGCGTTTAATTAATTCGCGATGTTCCGCTCGAACACGCGCGATTATTCCATGTTTGTTTACAGGTGGAAAATCCTTGTTTAAACCCTTTATTGAGCCGAGTTATAGATTTATCTGAATTTCGTGAAATAACCTGTTTCTCGAGTAAATGTAAAATTCGAAAGGTAAACAGGGAAAGAAGCTGGTGGCAATTTGATTGCCATTGCCTTGTAAAAGGGTAAAAGTGTGCTCGTAATGAATGTGCATACGTCTGTTCCGAAAGTTTATACGTTTTTATCGTAATTACCGAGTGGCTAGTTATGGAATTCAAATAGTATTTGTTATCAATATTGACCGAATCATTTCTTGTACAATAAATACAAAAAGTGACCAGTTTCGATGTTACAGCGAATCAAATATTTTGAAACGACTTTCAAAATATATTTATTACTATATTAACATTTCTGATTCATCGACGCACAGTTCCAAAATATTAAATTTCTTCTTGAATGATCCGTGTTTTAATAAAACGCCCTGTGAAACGCGATTTATATGACATTATTACGTTATTCAAATAATCGGTTTTCAGTTTCCACGCGTTTAATTTTCTGTTGGCCGTAGTTGTGGCTGAATTAATTTGCATGTTTAGGTATTTATTAACGAAGAAATATAATATCAATATTAAACAGAATATTAATGAGATTAAATGAGATTTCCTGGGAATAGATATTTTTATACGACTGTGTCGATATTCAGCTGCTTTCATATTAAATTTATTTACAGTTTCCATTAACTTCATTACGATGTACAGTTACAAAATCTTTATTCCTTTATATCAAATAAATGACGATAAACGAATTTAACTAACAAAGCTTTAGTTGGTTAAGGAAATTGAGGGCCTCCTTATATGAAGAATCTTACAAGCTACCAAGATAGTAGAAATCATGACCAATGGGCTATCTTAATCCTCTAGCTACTACGCGTTACTGCACTACGTGCTTCCTGTTATTACGTAGCCCTCGTCTATACATTACTACCCTACCCGTGTTATCATTGTGATCAATAATTATAATAATAATAGGTATCCTCGAAAAATACATACTCGACGGAAGAGGACTTTATGGCCAACACTACCACAACTGCAGCTTCAAAGGCGTAGTTGGAAAGCGTCCCTTTCCTCATGCTATTCTTTTAATGGCCTCTAATTCAATATGACAAATGTCGAATCACAAATGGGACGTACAAAGCGGGAGTGGATTTCCCCTCAATCACTATAAAAAAAAAGTGACTCTTCTAAATTTCTAAACGTCACGATCTTCAATATAATCATCCACTCACAACATAGACAACAAGAACCAAATGCATCCCCTAGACCCACCAGAATCCCAAGAGTGGTACCAATTCGAAGGTCATTCTACGTAACTACTGTCAAGATTAACAATAAACGATTTATCCATAAAGTCCCCGAACTTTTTGATCAAACCTTTATACATCAAACCAAAGCAGCCCTCATTGACTCTATCAGCGCTATCACTCGCGGAAATCTTCACAGATAGCCCCTTGTCTCCGAGTGACGTGCTAATTGCCAGAGCCGCGATACACATGGGAATCCAGGTTGGCCTGGTCCGTAACCATCGGAGCAGAGCACAGGTTAAGGTGCTAGGCCGTCGTCTTTGTCATCGTCGTCGTCGTCGTCCCGGCGCAAAGTTTGTCGAGCTCCGTAGGTATACACCGGGTGTCGGCCAATCCCGGCGGCGTTGACAGAATTTATAGGGCTCAGCTTGCGCTGCTCAACCTATTTTCCAGACTGGCCAAGCTGGAAAGACAAACGGAGGCTCGGAGCGACGCGACTGGGGAATGGTCGGACGGAGAGACGGGAAAGCCATGTACATTGCTCCTTCCTGTGCTGCAATTAGCGCCTCTTTAGTCGCCTGCAACCCCTTGCGACGCTCCTCCACCCAGGCCGCGGAGAACCAACCCGCCCTAAACCATTCTTCTCGCCCGACGACCCCATTCCCTTCCCCGCGCGGGTAGCAGCTTTTTCGCTGGAATTCGGAACGTTTGTTTTCGCGGGCTCGAGGATCGGCCCCGAGGGTCTCGTTCCCATGGACATCCCTGACACGGTTTCAACATCGATTATATCATCCCCCTGGGAATTTTACTAGCTGCAACGGTACGAATGACCGCTCAAGGATGCTTCTTAATACTCTATTGGCTTGCGCGATTCCGCCCGGACTACTTGTTCGCAAACGGTTTTAAGGTTCAGAAATATAGGATATTTTAACACTTTATTAACTGATACTCTCTTAGTAGACTTTTAAATTTCAGTGTTCATAGATAACAAGCCAATTAATTTACCATTAGATCAGGGTTAAAGAAGAAACGTTGTTACGTTAGTCTATTCGAGTGCTTGCTATTTTTCATGAATGTTATATGCTACTGTGATTGAACTGTTTAATAATAGTTCCTTGACTGTTAATCGTTGGATTTACTAATCTATTAAGTAACAGGCATTAGGTAATGTGTTAATAGAAATGACAGAGCTCTGAACGACTGTCGATTGCGAACTGTTCAACGTGCATTCATGAGAATTCAACGGATGTTATCAGGATAAGAACAATATTCGTAGCTTCATTCGTGACATAGAGTACGAATTATGCGAGGAAGCCATTAGACTAATCGGATCAATGCTGTCAAGGAGAGTCGATGTGGCCATTTAGACACTACTGTGTTACGAAATTGAATGCCATTTACACAGTTGTGTGCATTAGTACCTACTGAAAATCGATTTGCAGATTTTAGCCAATTAGCAAAGTATTCACAACGTCTAATGTTAGGTGATTAGATTTTAGTGTGTTAAGGAGTTACAGACTTTTCGTGGTAGTGGTAAGGCAAAAGTTACTAGAGTGGCCGGAGAAAGGTCTGTAAGAATACAAGTTAATTCAACATTGTCTTCACAAAAGAGAACCTTTCTTTGCAATCATAACGAATGTTCTATTGGCACATTCAAATGTTACAAGAGATTCTTGTTCTTCCTCGTGGTTCCGATTATTATCGTTAACATTCTCAGCCAACCCATTATACGCCAGGTTATCAGTGCGTCCATTGAATTCCAATTTTCCGAATAATTATTCGCAAAACGTGGAAGCTAGTACGTTTCCCTACACCGGTATTTAATTACACGGATACTGGATATTATATTCCAAACGAAAAAACCCCGATTTTGTTCCAGCATTCACCACGTTTTCGTCCGAGTAACGTATTTAACGATATTAAATAGTTTAACGCTGTACGTTTTCAGCTATTATCTTGCCTGAGTCTCGAGTTACAATGCACGAAACCTTTTTTTACGGGTTAAACCATGGCAAGTCCATGGTTACTAGTATCGAACGTTGCACTTCCGTTGATTGAATTCAGGAGGCAAATAATTTCGATCGAAAGTTTTCAACTCCCGACATTCCCCACGTCTTCGACTATGAATTATTCGCCCTAGTTCCGAGAACTGCGAGCGGAAAAGCCAATGATACGGATCTCCCATAAAAGTGAATCGTAGAAACTTCGAACGGTATCGTTTTATCGCGAGACTCGGCCGTAGTAACCGGTCGAAATCCGGCCATCCCCCTACCGATATGAAGGGGAATGACGGTAATTACAATTGGAAAAACATACGTTCGCGTAGAGTGACGATGTAGTAGGACTCGACGCTTGGCTTGCTGCGTCCCATCGCGTTCACGGCCGAGACACGGAAACTGTAGATGCTGAATGGTCGCAGGCCCGTGATGGTGTAGTAGGTATCGTTGGATGGAGTTTCGATCTCCTTTGATACGTTCCAGAGCCCGCCCTCGCCGACCCTGAAAACAATTGCGTTGTCGTTAACACGGGAACTTGTGAACGTAAACCTTGATGGGAAAAGATTGAGGAAATAATCTTTCCCGTTGAACGCGTTACGACGTTTCCCATTTTGGCGAATGGAGGTGTATTAGATTGTACTATATGAAATCGCTGTTTCTATGGATCGAAACGGAAACGCTTAAGTTTTCGCAGAATAATTTGTATTGGATTGAAATGTGCAATAGCTTTCTTCAAACGAGATATCCGATACATTCCGCTTTTTTTTCCTCTTGATATTTTCTGATTGTATGAATTCTTCGAATCTAGATTTTTCAATCCAAGGGAATTTCAAGGTCATAGCATATTAGGGTATTGAATTCGTTTTGGAATCAGCTAGAAGGTTTTAAAGCTAAAAGTTGCATGATACCTTTTAAGGAAACATCGACGACCTTCGAATAACCTTGAACATAACACGAAAGGAAAAGTTTGTTTGTATCACAACCTTTGTCCATTAAAAGACACAACGTTTCGGTTAGAGCGAGTGACTTTCTCGCTTCAGGACCTACCCTAACGTACAGAGACATTGAAGAAAATTCTAAAAGAAACTAAAAAAAATTGTAGAAAACGTTCTGTAACCAGGTAAGAACGAAATGATAATCCATTGTCATCCAACCCTAGAAGTTATGTACCTTTATTTATCAGTCTGTATATTACAATTTCGCGATAGTTTTTTCCTGTTTCAATAATTCTCCCTCTAGAAAGTCTCAATGGCTGTACAAGCAAAGTGTAGTAACATCGTAAAAGGACGAACCTATCGTGCGACGATCGAATGCGGCGGGATTAATTATACGCCCTGAGTCGCTCCTTCTTGTCCTAGGAACAATACCGTGTCTGAGATCCTCCGATGACGGCGAACGCGGCACGTCGGTCGACGTGGAATAAATGAGTGGTCAAAGACGCAACGTGCTGCCAGCCAAGTCGAGATTTTACCACCCTCCCCCCTCCCTCCGCAAATTGCACGAGACCCGTTACTGCTTTAATTAATACAGGTTATTAATCGCGGTAGCACACGATCCGTTACGGAAAGTTTCCGCGCAGCTGTGGTTCGGATAATTGCCGCAGTTTGCATTCGGTTGATTCACCCTTCGTCGCTCTCGTGTTCATGCGTGGTGCTCGGTTGGTTGATCGAACTCTCTGCCATTTAGGGGCGGTTTGGACCCGTTAAGGGCAGCTATGGGTCTTTGTTGAAATGTTCTTGTAATAATTATATTACCTGTTTTTGGCGACGAAGCGTACCTTGTAATAATTTTATTACTTAGGCGTCGACCAGTCGCAATGCGTAGCCAACGCTACGGCGGGAACTCGACTGGCAGTCTCACCGGTTAATATCTCGTTGACAAAGCCTGGGATAATATTTTTGTTAAGGAAAAAGTTATTTCAAAGCATCCCAGTAACCCCTCATTTCCGGAAGTCGATGCTATTTTGAGACACCCTGTATATCGATGTGTTCCAATCGTGGTGTGAAAGTGTTCCACATTTTTTATTACCACTCTCTATAACACGATATTTACTTCGTTGATGAAAAAAAGTACAGCAAATAATGAGTTACAACATTAACATATTATATGGAGTGATTTATGATTCCAAATTTTTTGACTGGTATGTATGTAATAAAAATATTAGATTCCATTTTAAAACGAACATAAATAAGTTTTAAATACCCTCAGAAATTTTATTATATTTCCCGATTACTTAAATGAAAGAGTTTCTCGTTGAACACGTAGTAAGTTGCAAGTTGAGGAAATATTAGGTTTGGTTACACATCCGTTGCAAACAAAGAGAATTCCAGACCTCATTTTGTAAAAAATCTTTTCAAGGAACCCACAATTTCCTGCATGGTCGAGTTTCCATATTTGTCTACTTTCAGGAATATCCATTTTCTTTTTTAATTCTAACAAACGGAGAAGTTTACATCTCGACTGGAATCTGGCCCGAAGTAGAAAGTGGAAGCCAACTTTCCCACCAAATCAAAATTCACTTCTTACCTGGCACCCGCAAAATTTCATCATGAACCGCGTGTTTTCCTTTCTTCCCTGTTTTCCTTTCATTTTTCCTCTCCTCCAGAACGCGGTCTAGCCAGCGCGGTAGTTGAAATTACAGAATTTTTAATCGCCGACCAGTTCCATTCCAATTGCCCGCGATGCTTTAGATCCGACTGCGCGGTAATTCGAGATATTTTAATTCAAATTTCAATATTTATTCGCCATTTTCATTTCTATTCAAACTGTAATAACAAATGAAGACCTGAATTAGTCGACAAAAAAAAAGTCTCGCGTTTTCCGCGATTTCCACGCCAAAACGATTGTGCCCAGCGTAAAATTGCGTTCCGTTGGTCTATGGGACTATTTCACCGTGCACCGAGTAACGCAATGTTCTCGCTTCATTTTACGTTACAATAATTCAAAATATAACCAGTACTTTATCTTTCAGCCGATGAACCTCCGAAAAAAAGTAACGAAATCTGGTAATACAATATAAATTCACGTCTCACCTATCCTGACTGTAAAACAGACCCTGCGGGGGCCACTGTTTCATCGCAATTTCATCTGGACTCGCTCACGAAATAACCAAAACAGCCATCGTAAAAATCACACCGCCTGGGAAACTACAAAAATCGCCGATACAGTGGAACGCAAACAAGTCTAAAAGAAATCTACAACGGAAGAGAAAAAACCATCGGTGCATCGATGGAACGATGGTTTTCGGGATACCCGTGACAAACGCCGGACCGATCCAATCATTATTTCCGAGAAAAACGCCAGACTCTCTTTTTTCGTACACCGCACATCGGACAAATTGTTTAAATGGCCCGCGGGCGCCGACTGTTTTCAAGGGAGATTTAATAACAATACGTTCCGACTATCCCTTACGCTCACATCGTGTGCCCTCCCCCCCTATAGGTCGTGGAACCGAAGGGGGGATTAAACAGTGTGTATTTTTTCATTCCCCCTTTTCATTCCTGCCTCCGTAGCGCTGGAAGTGTTCGATCGACGGAACAACGGAGATCAGGATATGAGGACGTACAAAAAGCCGTGTATCGAAATTATTTTTTTTTTTTTCGATACGCCTGCCGATATTCAGTCCCCTGGCGGCAACCGACGTGGGGAAAAAAATAAAGCTGATAACCCGTTTCCAATTAACGTCGCTCACCCGCCGTTTACCGCGGGTCCCTCTTCGATTTGCTTATCGTTTGTACAAGCAGATCATTTCAATTTTGGTCACGCGCCGGACACGGTCATTCGCTGGCATTTCCAACGCGCCGCGAAATCGATATCGCTGTTCGCGTCGTTCTAAATTCACCCCCGTTCCTGGTTTGCATTCGTGCATCCCCCTCCAACCACCCCTAACCCACCCCTGTCGACTCTGTTTTCACGATCCGCCGCGATCGTTATTAGATCCCCGTTACAGGCTGAACTGTATCGCTTTCGAATCTATTATTGTCTCGTTGCTCTCAATGAGAAATTGGATCGATGGTATTAAAAGTTTTCCCCTTTTTTACCCGGTTTTGTAATTGACCCACTGTTTCCGTGTGCGCTTGGAGCGTTTCGGTGAAAACCTGGTAAATGGATCGTTGGAATTCTTTAATGGATTCTATTGTCACAAATTTATATTTGACAAATTTGCACTTGTTTCTGTAATCTCTGTGATACTTGATGCGATGATTTTTGTTGGTGCACTCTGTTATATTCAGTTTACGTATAAATTATTATCCATGAGTTGACGACCAGTTGGAATATTCATAGTTTATAATGAGTGGAATGATACAACAATCTTCTATCTTATGTGAAATATCGTTGATCTCGTCTAAATGGTATCATGTGTAAAAAGAAATATAGCACTCTGTTTCAAAATTTAACTTGGTCTTGGAATCTGTCCCATTATTCTATTTGCAAAGGAATTGCTAAAACCACATAATGTCCCCGTTCATATCAAATAATTTTTTTAAGAATCTTTTCTTCATATCTTATGTTCTTCAAACTACCACCATTTCTATGATTACTAAAATTTTTAAAAAAGCTCTACGGTACATTCTAAGTAATACATCCCAATTCATAAATCAAAATACATTTTTTATTTCGAACGGTTCAGTCTCTGCAATTTATATTCTAGTAGAACAGCTTTCGGAAGTAAGGAATATCTCCGCGAATCTGTATTGTCATTCCTTTCATAAAAATTGGAAAATAAAGCTGAAAACTATATATATGTATATCCTCTGAAAAGTTGGAAGTTTTCATTTAGTAATTACCTATGAATTAAAAAAAAATTCCCAAATTTCATTCACATTTTTCGACGCCCCAGGATAGTGTACCCACTTGAAGTGTTTCTCGTTACGTGATCGATTCCATTCTAAACGCTTCAGCATCCAATTAATAAGTCCGGTTAAAGTGAACCGTCAGTTAACGTTAATGTAACTTAAAGTTAATTTTCATCCGATTCCAATTACACCACCGACAGTCCACGTTCACCCAGTCTCGTAGACCGCAGAGATTTCGTCCGTCCGAGAAAGATCGATCGTTTTCACTCTCGCTCTCGTTACAGGGGGAGTCGATCAATCGGGCTTGGGACTCTGTCATCCGACGGAAAGTTTCGCCCCCGACGGAATAAGATGGTTCAGAGGGTGAGCACGAGCAAGAACGTCGCATCAGAAATTTTGATTCGCAATGTTTTCCCGTCCCCGGCGAAATAAATCGTCGTCTCTAACTTTTCGATCAACGAGCACCGCCCGTAAGGAAACTGTCGCTCAAGGAGATGCGGAGCATTCGTCTTCCGAAAGAGGATCCACACGGATTGGAAACGCGTGACAACTCCTTCCCCGTTCGACCATGACTGGACGAATTAAGCTGGGAATGCTCCGTCGAATCGAGCTCGACGACGCTGCTACGACGTGGGTTTCATTCCTGCCAAAAAGAGTGCGTTTCATTTTGACAAAGTGTTCAAGCCACGACTCGGTCAGCAATAATATAAAAATTAACATTGTTAATGACACCTGACTAGTTTTTGAATAGTTTTTTGACTTTCTTAGACTTTTCCTTTTGGTACCTTGAATAATAACCATCTGATCCAATTAAACGCAATAACGATGATGCTATTATATCAAAAACATAACGGGATACTATCCGTGGCTATGATACAGTTACCTGTAATTACACCTGGGCTTTATTTCACATTGCCCAGTGGAATGAAATCCTCCCGCAATCTATATATAGTTACAATTCGCGCTGAAGTAAAGGTCTTCTCAACTTCCACTCATTATTTAAAATTTGCTGCCCACAAAAAAAGAATGTGGACCACCCCTATCTAGTAATACCTGCCGGGCGAATGGGTTACCCATGATGAGGGTTGAATCGTTCCGAGGACCAATCGGAGAGTGTCGCGTTACAATGTCCGTCTGGTGGAATTGGCCCCGGACTCTCAGAGTCCCCGCGAATTTCGTCGAAAATCCAATCGTGTAACCCTTTTCTCTGCACGACGATTCTTTTCTGCTCGTTTCGCGGCCCTTTGATCTAAATTGCCGAATTTACTTCGCCGGATACGGGGGTGAGGAGGCCGGGGGGTACCGTTTCGTTTCGTTCGAACCAACCCCCAGCCAGATCTCGACGGGAACAGACAATCGATACCATTGCGCTATTTCTCCGCTCTGAGCGTAACTTAATACGTTTCCTCCTCTCGATATCAGCCTTTGAGTTGGCTTTGTCCCGCGTAGCTGATCGCGTTATCGAACCGGGGCGCTCTTTTACGTGTCTTAACGGGATTCGTTGCGTGCGCAGACATTCCGTGCGACCCAGGCCCGATCCTGTTGGAACGGTGAAAATAATACCGTGACCGAACATAGACCATGATTATCATAACGACAGCCACTGCAACCTGTTTGATTCTGTGCCAACAACTTTTTGCCCTCTGCGATACATGACAGAGATACTGGAGAAACATTTCGATGATCGATGATAACGGTGTGATAGAAATTTGTATACGGAAGTCTTGATTTATATGTCAAGAACTCACGCTTCTTTGAGACTTGGACTAAGTGAAACTCTCAGAAAAATACAGTTATAAACCCTATGCATCACCAGGTTATCCTTTTCCTCAAATCTTCTCATCCTTAGATTTCCTTTCTCTGGATTTTCCCACCGTATTGATTACTGATTCCAAGAATTCCTCAATATGATAATTAGGGAAGCATCCAATCACACCGCGACTGCACTCAACTTTGTCCCAAAAATTCATCAACCAGGGCAGATCCACTTCAACAACACAGTAGACACTCGGAGTAAAAATCAGAATCTATTTTTCAGTTACTCCTTTTTGCAATTATTCCTCTGCAGCGATCCAATTAGAAGGTAGAACCGTTCCTTTCCGAAATGATGCTTGTATCTCCGCGTTCGTATGTTTCATCCCCAACAGAGCATATCCAGCGATATAATCGTATTACTAGAGGGACAAAGAGACGGAACAGGAACTGAAATAACACAGAACGAAGAGAAAAAAAATTTCTGTGTTTCCCTTTCCTATTCAAACATCTGTTCGTCCCTCGTGCGTCATATAGGGATCATCGATCGATCACTATCCCTGTAGTCGAGACTGCTGTATCTCTCGCGGGGTCAGCGTAATACGCGTCGTTATTAAATCATTCCCAGGGAGAAACGATCCATAAAAATAAAGCTCGATATATCAAGATACAACATGCGCGGTTACGAGCACTGCATCATCATTGACAACCGTCTTGTAAAAATAAACTGGCCCCGTGGCCGGCAGCCCGTAAATTCACCTCGGGACGCGTTGACGTCAGCCGGTTGTACTCTGTCAGTTCGGATCTGAAATTGTTATTTTCCGTTGTTCCCTCCCGTACATTAAACATCCATAGAGGTGCAGGGCTGTTCATTTACCTGTTATTGGAGGATATTTGTTTTCTATCAACTGATTGGAAGTTGTCGATATTTCGCCCCAAACCCCTTGTAACGTAAGATTGGAACTTACATATCGGATATTCTTTTTATAATTCAAAGGCAGATATTTTAGTTTACATCAGGATTGACACACAGAGACTTATTTTTAATTGAGAAAGTATGTTTTAATTATGATATGTTACTGAAAATATTGTTTTTACGTATGATAAACGCACCGATGATTGAATATTTAAGGGATTCTGTAAATATTAAAATTGAATATTGAATGACAATAATATTAATAAATATTTGGCACACGAAAATTCGATTGCTTAATATATGTACCTGTCTATAACGTATAGGCGCCAGTTTAAAAAAATTGATAAAATATAATTAAGTAAATGAAAGCGAAAGAATACATATTTCACCAGCAAATGAACACTTCTAACCAATGGTACGAAAATTTGTTGAATATGAAACAAGGAATTGAAAGAAGTCTAAATCAAAATCTTTAAACAATTTTCACAAAAATGATAAATTCCGTTATATACCAAAACAAATGTAGCATTGATTCTTCGCAAAATCCCCATAAGTACGCAAGTTTCAGGAGAGAATTATGTATAAAATTTTATGTATATCTCCAAGTTCTATATTAGATCTACAAATAACGTAAAAAAATATGGCAATACCTACAGATGAGTCAAAATGACACTGCATTCGCTTTACGAGGGTTAACGTCGCTCACAAATATACCACTACACCACGAAACTCGCACGAACGTCACTTTAATCCACTGTGAACAGAGATTGGCACATTCATTATCTAGATAAAAAGTTTCGAATAACGAATAAAAGATGAAGAAAATATTTCGTCATTTTTACTTGAACGTAGCAATTCCAATTTTTATCATAAAATAATATTTCTTCTTAAATGAGCAGACACTTTGCGAACAATTATTTAATCTCATGAACTGTTTAAAGATCAGGATGACGATCTTAGACACTGCTACTTTTCACTATGTATTATTCGAATAAAATTATGCCGATCTCTGACTGTGAACAGGTCGAGCGTTGGAACAGGCGTGAAAAGAAACAACGTTCCGCCAAAACAGATTCCAGGACACTGCGGACGAACGCACGTGACGGAAGACACTGGGAAAACTGGTGGTTGCCGTGTGACCCGGAAGCGAGCCGGCGCGGCGTGTCCGTGAACGTGTTTCCACTTGCCGAACTTCGGTTAACGAGCAAATCACGTTACACGTGATATCGCGTTCTGAGAACACTATCTACGGCGTTAACCGTGCTGCATTAGCCCGCGTCCGCAATTAATTAAGTTACAAGCGGTTTAATGGGGATCTAGTTATCTCTTTGATTGGCCCGTCCACCCCCCTCCCCTCCTGCCCACCCCCACTTGCGCCAAATTTCTCTCCCGCACTTATTTCCGGGCTCAACTCCACTGGCTTCCGTTCCCAGACCGCCGCGTGCGGTGGTTATCCAGCGATTCCTTGAAACAAAGAGACCGCGCGACGGGTAACTGGCTCGTCTCGGAGATAGAGAACGGGGGCTAAATGATCTCAATTATATTCTTAGTTAACCGAGGGGTGGAAACGAGAGCTTTCCATTAGTTGACTGTATTTCCTCTCCGGATAGAATGTTTCCTCCGACGAACGGACCGGTAGAATCCTTTGTTACCTGGATATTAACTGCCGATCGATGGTGTTTTTGATGTAGGATTTTAACAGAGGATTTGTTGGAATAGTTTCCGTTTCTGTTTCTTTGGTGCCGTATCGCGAAGACGATTTCGAATGGTACTGTTATGTAGGGTGGATGCACCAGTAAATGAACAGGTACCAGTGAATGTACATAATATACAAGGTGTCCCACGTCATGTGAACGCTTTTAGTATCTAATTTGCTTTTGATTTGCAGAGAATTTATTTTAATAGTTGCTCAAAGGGATCTCCATCTACTTCGATATATTTTCGCACTCATCCCTCTATCGTAGTTGTTTTATTATTTAAATCTACTTCCATAGATCTGTGGGAATTTTGTAGTCAAGGTCACATTAAGGGCATACTATTCTTTTTCTACACACTGTACATTTGTCATTGCAGAATTAATTTCAATATATAGAAACATTTAAATCGAACCAATTGGTACAAAAAAATACGTTTTGATATCTCAACGGCTGTTAGGATTAACCTCGATCGCATGACACAACTCGAAATTTCAACACCACACCGATCTGTAACCCGATTTCCTGTATTCCCAAAAGTAGTCTACCCGATTCTCGCGAACGATCCGCTGAAACCCTTTCGACGTAGCAGTGGCGAGCCTCGATTAATAACGCTTTATTAAATGGTGGGATAATTCCCACAACGTCGGGCAAAATTGCGCGCTCTCTCGCCAGGCGCATCCACTTTTTTTTTTCTCTTCGGACATTTTACAGAGGCCAGCTGTACGCACCAGCCACGTCGAATAATTGTACCGACCAACACACACACGGGAACGCCGTGCCGTGGAACCGTTTAAAAATGTGACATCTCATTAATTACATCGTACACGGGATTTTATTAAAATTACGACCACGTCGAGTGAACAACAACGATACATTACGGTCGAAAGCTACGCGTGGCTTTTTTTCCCTTTTGCATAAACACGAGAGCGAAAGA
Source organism: Dufourea novaeangliae (assembly GCF_001272555.1). Classification (NCBI taxonomy): domain Eukaryota; kingdom Metazoa; phylum Arthropoda; class Insecta; order Hymenoptera; family Halictidae; genus Dufourea; species Dufourea novaeangliae. Next base: position 3,699,474 of record NW_015373891.1, on the reverse strand, counting down.
GTGGCAACGGTAGAGGGAGACACAGACATAACACCGGCAGAATTATTCTCTATCACGCTCACGGTTCTTCGTTGACGATCCTCTTTGTCCTTCTGTCTTCCCTTCGTTAATTAAATACCTTTCACCTTAATACCCCGGTAACAAGGGACGTTTTTCCTTCATGTGTGTGCTCCGAGGGAACGAGACAGCTCATCCTGGCCTGGTTCTGTTGTTGACGCAAGAATGATCCGCGTTTCCAGAACGGAGAGGAGCCAGACATGGATCTCTCTGCGCACGAGTTCGATCCGGGTCGTCGCCGATGCCTGTCAGGGATTTGTGGATCTTGTCGGCCGTACGTGGCGAACGTACAGAGGCAGATAGAGGTAGGCTGTATCCATCGCTGAGTGACTGGTGGCGGGCGCTGTTTATGCCTCGCTCTCCGAAATGCTAAATTGCCCGGCATTATCTTCTCCGGTGAACCCTGTACATATCGCAGGCGCCTCCGCTGCGAACGAATCGGCCAAACGTCAATGATAATCCTGGGGGCGCGTTCTAATTTTGTGTGATGAACGCCCGCTGCGTTTGTACCTGTCTCTGGGATACCGACTACGCTCGGCGTATACGCGATTGCAGGCCTCCTCTACCAACGAACAATTTCCTGTCTGTTGTTTCGGAACGCAACGTCTGCTGTCCGCCTCCTACAGGGGCTTTCCTCGGATAACAGGCGGGGCCAGATGTCATGAACCGAAATTCAACGATTCTTCTGCTGAATCCATCTGGATTTGCGAAATCCACGTCATGGAATGCATGCGGTTTTCGAATAATCGAACGAGGAATTGATCTTAATAATAGAAATACTAGCATTGAATGTATACTGAATTAAATTGTATGATACAATAATATATAGAATATACAGGATGTACCGAAAGTGTTGTAGGTTTCTGAAATGGGTGACTCGTGAGGTGATTTGGAATAAATTTTTCCCTGGTAACAATGTTATCCGAGGCTTTGTGAACGAGATATTGACGAAAAATCCCGACCAATACCACGGTAGCGTTGGCTACGCGCTGCGATTGGTAGCGGACAGTACCGCGGAAGCTCGGCCGGCAGACTCGTTCTCTGATAGGTCGAGGTTAATAATAAATTTAATTTCAAACACTTTGTGACAGAGTCTACGGATAAGAAATTATTTCAGGTAGTAATTCTTATCGATTTACTCTGTATATGGCCGAATGTTTGTGTTCAGGGACGCGGAACAGCGAGGCTTTGTACGAGGGGGGCTGAAAAAGCAGAGGGCGCGCTCGGAAAGAGGTTACGGGGTTTATCGAAAGTGATTTGTTTAGCGGATCCAGCGGCGCGGAAGCATCGAGAAGTCGCGAATTTATGTTCCACTTTTTACGGCGGCCATCGGTATAAATTTCACGGTCGGATCTGGTGCCCGGCCACGAATCATACGGAGACCGACAACCCCCCTCGACGGTTGGTTCGAATTAAAAATAATGTAACTCGTCGCTGTCCTGCTCCCTCGCGTCACGACGAGATCGTACGAATAAATCAACGCGTCAGATGCGAGCCCCCGATAAACTGTCGGTGAGCTTATCGATTTCCCCGACGGTGAAATCGGATGGCGCCCCACGATCGAACGCGATTCGCGAACTATAATCGGCGGACGCGACCCGCGGCCGGTGACTCATGAATTCGTGTAAATAGAGGCGGATGCATTGATGCATTCGAACTGCGTACGGCGTAATTTTTCAATTTTATTTTCGCGCTTTATGGGAAATAGGTGGACTTGCTGCGTGTGTGCGTGTTTTTTAATCTATGGAGTACTCAATGGATACGTTTGAATATCAAGAGGGATAAGTTTGAAAAATAAATTACGTCAACGAAATTTTGAATTTTTTGAATTTACATTATCTGATATTAATATTGAATTGAAAATTTTCTTTGTATTAGAAGCTATGTTTTAAACAAAATTGTTTGCATATTCCGTTATTTGGAAAAGAGTGTGGTGTTTAAATTACACTTTAATTCGGTGTCTTATTACAATACTTCAAATTTCGTTCTAAGGATCTCGTTTCATTCATCCGTTCGAAGTTCAAATTCTCACTTTATTCTGTCGAGTGCAGCGTAAAAATTGGCGTTTTTCCAATGAGTATTTTCGAAGTTTGTTTGGATTCATTTTCACGCCACGGCAATATAACACGTAGAATGTATGGAAGGCAAATATTTGAAATATTTTTTAAAAATGTTGCCTTGTTTTTATTACATTACACAGTGGAAATTAAAATCTGATTTGTTTCCCGGTTTAATCACGGTTTTCAGGTACCAAGGGACCGTTTCGCTGTTTTACTCTCAACCACGCACGATACTCTTCGTTACAGAATTTCCCGCAGAAAAAAAACCGTCCGGAGTAGACGAACTAACGAGCACAGAATAAATTCGCCGGTGATCTGTGCAATTATTTTCTCGGTCGGAACAATATTGTTTGCCGTCGTAAAACTGGGATTTCGCGGTCGAAAATAACGTTGAACATTCCCCGGTTGCCTTCGTTCGAAAACCCACTGGCGCACGGTACGCCATTCGAAGGTATGGTTTTTTTTGTCCGCGTATTGTCCACGAAAAGCGGCTGGGAAACAACAGTTTGTTGTCTCTTAACTTGCGCGTTCGTGAATTTGATACGGGCTGCGACGGGACGCATTCGAATTTTTTCGCGGTTCGTTCAACCAGTTCAAAAAGAAGAGAGTCATTGATGCGAAATCCTCGTAGATCGCGCTCTGTGTGTGAGTGTGTTCTGTGCCCTCTCTCACCCATCGATTATCCCTAGGTTCACGGTCCACCGCGACCACGATAATTGTCCGTTTCCATGGCTGTGTCGAGTTGCTGAACCAAACGTTTCGGTTCTGACGAACAGTCTGATCGGAAACTATGCACATGTTGATGGAACGGATCTCGTTTGTGACGTGAAAAATCGTCCGGGAGGGGACGGAAAAATTCGATGAAGAATCCTTTGGGAGGGGGCGAAAAAATCGGCGAAAAATCGTCCGAGAGGGGGTAAAAAGAATCAACAAAGGAATCCTCCGGGTGGGTGCGGAAAGATCGACGAAAGATCGTCTGGAGGAGTCGGAAAAATTCGATGAAGAATCCTTTGGGAGGGGGCGAAAAAATCGACGAAGTATAGATGGGAGGAAAAAATCGCCCGAGAAAGGTGGCTTCGCATATATGTAGATACGATACATCGACGGGGGCTGCGGTGTTTCGCGTTAAGCAAACTACGCGTGTTTCACCGTTGGTCGCTACGGAATTCGTTAACGAGAGTCGTTGCGGATAACCGATGCCTTCGTTTCGGCTGTCAGCTTCGCCCAAATGGCCACATTCCATCGTTTCGAGGAGCTGTTTCGTTATTGTGTATGCCTGACCGCACGAGAATATGCACTGTGGGTAAAAAAAGTATTCGTACGCCTTGAAAACTGAAAAATTCTTAATAACTTTCTTCGTGTCGATATGTTATAAAGAGGGAATTATGACAATTATATGTCCTCGATTATCTTCGTAATCGGTAATGATACTGATAAATGTTTCAGATAAATTGTTGAATGGTTTCGACGGAGGAAAAACGTTTCCATAAAAGTCTTGAGGGAATGTTTTATATTAATGGAAAATATAATATAAAATATGATAATAATTTTTTAAAATTTGATAGTAATAATTTGCACGAATTGCAAGTATCGAACTACTTAGGCCGAGAAGTCACTAGTTTAGGAGATATACGGGGATCGACGAGCTGTATCAACTAATGCATTACAAAATATGATTTCATTATTATGATAATAATTTTTAAAAAAATGATAGTAATAATTTGTACGAATTGCAAGTATCGAACTACTTAGGCCGAGAAGTCACTAGTTTAGAAGATATACAGGGATCGACGAGCTATATCAACTAATCCATTACAAAATATGATTTCATTGAAAAAAAACATATTTGACATTCATATGTCCCTACCTCTACACATCTGCCCACAAAAAATTACCTCAAATTATTTTCTGCCGAAACTATTTAACTTTTATTTGCAACACTTATCAGTAGTATTAAAGATTTCGAAAGTATTTGAAGGGGTCGAGTTAAATAACTCACCCTTCTGTACGACAGACTGAGTTACTGAGTGGAGTGGATACTACATTACGCAATAAAATAACAATTCTGTTGAGGCTTGATCTTCTGTTTATCGTATTTCCAATCCAATAAAGCTTTTAATAGAGGGAAATGACTTTCGATTTGATTCCAGTCTTTGTGGATGACAAATGAAAAGCTGAATCTGCATTAACATCTGCAGTCTAATTAGAGTGTATGTATTTTCATGCACGCAGACTGTAAAGTTGTATGTGTGAAAAGCGAGGCAAAGTATAATCTGGGGTCCGTTTTATTTTACGCTGTGCGGGCACATTCAAATGTTCTACTGAACGAGGAATGAACAGGCATTGAGTGGTATTATGAGGCTGATAGTAATAATGATAATACAAGTTCGTAAATACAATGATATGTACCGTCGGTATAATTGAATCGATATGATTCTTCAGGATTATTACCGTGTAAGGTCGGCTCTGTACTATACACTCACACTATACACTCACTACTGTAGGTACTGTAGCTATTTCTAGCTCGTTCATAGACGATGACTAAATTCCAGATGTGTCTATACCCAGTAAAATACGGTCTTTAATAATCTCCAGCGAAGCCTGTATGATATTATTCAGAATCCTTAATAGAAGAGATAAATGTTCGTAGAATCCTCAGCTTACTAGTTTCTATAACTTTATGCCCTGATTATGGTGATAGCGCCCCATTGGCCTCCAACAGCCAAAGCGTCTCTGCGTCGACTGTACTTGAAACCGCGCGTTTTAATTTCGGTCCAGTAAACGCAATAGAATATTAAAGCCTGTAATTTTAATCGGCAGAATTGAAATAGAATTATCTATTATTCACACCCTCGGTAGAAAATTATTCCACATGACGATAGACAGGTACTGCGAACCTACGTATGTATGTATGTACCGTTCCACAACGAGAATTTTGACAGAATTCATACAGAGAGTGCATCGAATTATCATGGCCCTGCATAATATGAATAAACTCGTGTATGCATATTGTATTACTGTAGAATACGGTTTCGCTGGATTGCCTTTGTTCTAGCGGGACCCGGCTTTTACAATGTTTACGGCTGAGCAATGAATTACTTTCCGCGAGGAAAACGGTCTCGCGGAATGCTCGATTAAAACGTGCACCGAAAGCTTTCGCGTGACCGTGCGCGCACGCGCGCACGTAGTTAAATTTGCACGGGAATTTGTCGCCACGCTCCGTCAATAAATGCCGGCTCTGGGCCTGAAAAAGATAATGGAAAGCAATGAATTCGTGTGGAATAAACTCGTTCGCGAACACGGTTTGTACGAACATGTTAGGTACATTTTGGACGGTGGATTCGATTCTGATCTATTTGGAGTTTTTAGAGAACTATTGTTGCAAGGGAATCGACAAATCGCAGTATAACACAATCTGCCTTGCGATACAAGGAATATAGTACGGCTGTGACATCGGTTGTAATTTACATTATTCATTCTTCGTGCATCGAAACAAGATAATTAGCAGAAATCTACGGTATGAACGACCTTTGCCCTCGTTTAACCCCTGATACAAAAGGAACTCTATTCTGACGAGAAGTTTAACATTTATTCAAATCTTAAATGTTAATACCAGCGAAAAGGTATTTCACTTTGACTTAAAGAAAACGAATTATACCCATGAATCTATGTATATTAAATGCAAACATGCGTCGTGACGCGTTCAACGGCTGTTCTTGGTCATCTCGGAACACGACCCCATATCAAATCTGGACTGGACGTGTACCATAACTAGTCCAAACGCCAGAGATCTCGCTTGCTACTATCTGAGCCCCCGTTTCGCATCTGCTCTAATAACGCACAGCCGAGCGATAGACTCGTGCGCCTGTGTGCACATAAGTCAATTCTCGTTCTCGCGTATTAACGGGCTTGTGTATACACGTGGCTTACCGGTATGATTTACGTTGCACGCGGTGCAATATGTCAGCGAATGACAGTGACGATGCAACGGTACACACATTTTTCTCGTCGAAACGGTGGCTGACACGGAAAAACGTCGACCTCTGCTTGATGGCCGAGCGATTTTAGTCTGTGACGCTTTTGGTCTCTTCTTTTGAAATGTTGATTAAATATTTTTTATTCCTCATAATACTAACGGTTCCGACAGTTACATGGTAGATGGTACCTAGGTCCATTTGTATCTTTTAGGAGATGGCCCCAACTTCGATTTAATGAAGAAATTTAAGATATGTAGTAGATGAAAAAGTAGGGTGTTTTTTTTTCAAGGAACTCTAGTGTATGCACTGTGAACGTCGCGACCTACGCTAACCGTTTGTACGCAGATTGCCTGGTTTCAGGCGTTTTTGACTCCATTATGTAACTGTTAATCAGCCTTCAAGACAATTTCCTTACTATTAACGTCTGTGGTTTAACATCAACATTTATATTGTATTTCGCCTTTTACACATGCAATTTAGAAAACGTGTTTGAATATGTACATTTTCAGAATTCTTGCAATAAATTGTAATAAACATAATTTTTTACTGTAATTATTACCTTTTTTATTCTTTCCAAACGAAAGAGTTCCTTATTATAATTGGACGGAAAATTTTATGCATTTATAGTGTATACGATTATTCGGATCTTAGTGTAGTAATAACATAACTGAAGTGAAGTTAGGTTTATGATTTGTTTAGAACTTGATGTAGCCTTTAGCAATGTGAACTTTCTGTTCGATTCGATTGCTTGTAAACTAGATCATAAAAAATCTGTGTTTGCATAGACATTCGCAGTCCAGTTATAACAATAATGAATGGTAGTATAAACAGTTATAATTCTTATTATTGTAACGATGCTGGTTTTCATTCACCTTCATCCCCACTTCGAGCTTCCATTCAATTATACAATCGCTTCGATGGCAAATTCTATTGCACTTTCTTTTCGTACCCTACACGCGACTCATTCAGTCCCTTTGAAACAACAAATAACGTCACGAAAAACATATCACGTTACCGTAAATAGCGACGGGTTTCAGTTCCCTCGCGAAATCGCAGGGCGAGGGCGAGGATGGTGTCAGGTGTGTCTCGTCGAACAATTTGGTCGGCGAGCCTATTATTCGACTCTTATTCAATCTCATGGCCCGTGGACTGAATAAATCGGCGTCATTTCCTCGCAGAATCGTCGCCTCTATATCTTTCTTTCTTCCCATTTCACGGCTCTGCCCTTTTCTTCCCCGCCCATTCCCCGTTCCCAGCTGCGGAACGCAGTCGATTCAATTCGAAGTGGCTTCCGAGAGTGGAAGTACCTCACGCCCGAGATATATTAAGGACCTTAGAGGAAATTGATCGAACTCCCACCATCGGCTGTCTAAAATGATCCGCAGCGAAATGTCAAAGCGGAGCCGTGCAACTCGCCAACGATCAAAGAGGAATTGCCGTTCGATTCTTGTCCCCGTGGCAGGTGTGGAGGGGCTCGTTCGTCAAGGATTCCCGGGACGAAGGTGTCGAATTAAAGGGGAAACGGGACAATTTATGCGGAGCTTACGGCACGCCGCTAGCTGGGATACATTTCCGCTGATATTCCTCCGAAAACATTTTCTCTGCAAATATACGTGGGGAGCCGAGCGCTGAATTATTCCATCTAATGCCTACGAATATATAAGACGTTTTCGAAGTGGCAAATTGTTGAGGTGGCGAAAGTGTACTGTAACGAAGCATAGGTGGGTTAATTGAGACTGAAGAAGCATTGCTTAATACACGCAGAGAGATGTCTCTTTTAACTCTAATCGTACCGACCGCCGATTAAATAACCGGTTTTGAATACGGTACAAATAAGTATATAAAAGTCTCGATACGGGTGGTGTTAATGATGGCATAGGTAGATTTCATGATGGCACATCGTGTAGAAATTAGTGGCAAATCGGATATCTGCGTGAAAGGTTTTATCACAGGTGTGAAACTGAGGAAATGCCGCCACAAGTTTAACAATCATTTCGAACGCAATGGGCACTCACTTTTTGGATGCCTATAATTACTTGCAATAGCCAACAGCTTCCAACTTCGACCGACATAAATAATAAACCAGAAACATTCCTTTAAGAAAACACTTTCACCGATTAGATATTATTGCTCGAAGGAACGAAGTGTCGATTATCGATCAGGATAATTGAATTCCGTCGCCCTGAAAGATATTTTAAACCGCGTAGATGTCTCCTTTCCTCAGACCAAACTTTCCTTCAGAAGAAACGAGCCACTGGCAGGATTTTTCATTCTCTGTTCGAGGCTTGAAGAAAAAAACGGGTGTTGCGCGGGTGTTCGCGGTTAAAAGGAGAGGCTGATTCTCAATTTACCAGTATCAGATATGGTATTCCGGTCAATGAGAATTGGGAACAGAGGGATCGGCCGCAAAAGAGAGGCGAGAGGTTCTCTTTGGTCGACGCGCGGGAGGCTGCAATTTGGGGAGAGACGAGTCAATAGAGAAGGAGAGAAAGAGACAACCGACGAGGGGTTCGGGAGAACGAATAAAAGTTTTCCGATCCCGGAAAGTTTTTACGACTTCATTTTTACCGCGATTTCGGCAGCGGCCGATAAACGAACCTCGATTCTTAATAACACCGGGGGTGATATTGTCACAACGGTAAAAACGTGGTTCTTCCGAAAAGGAAGTTGGCGTATGAAAAATTTGACTTTAACAAGACGAAGCAATTCTTTTTGTTCGTGATCGTTCTAAGTTGGAAAAAGTTATAATGATTTCGAAATTAGTCACGTATTATTTGACTTTTTATTTTTGAAATTGGTCTGTAATGTATTGGATCTGTTTAAAAGTTTTGTTGGATATTCTGCAGACGATATGATCACCATGGTTCTGAAATTTATTATTAGTGTACTCTTTTAGAGCAAAATCCGTTCAAACTTTTGTATGGACCTAAATGTTAACAATTTGAAGCGTATACCTACGATACTTTTTTAAACGAACATTTCTTTCTGTTCTTTTTATTACTTCATTAATAATCTACTGAAAAGTTAATTTTTTATAACGCAGTGTTCAAGTAATCTTTGAAATACTGTTAGATCCCTCATGCATTTATTTACTATGATTTCTTTCGCAATTCTTAAATCATACGCTTAATGAGAAGATATACAAAAACTATGGAACAACATTTTTAAGAGAATTATTGGCTCAATTCAAAATACTGGCAACGATGGAACGTTAACTACAGTTATTTTGGATAAAAATTCTCAAATCATACGTTTAACGTTGGCTAATCGATTCAATGCTGCAAATCTCATTTCATGAGCATTGTATTTTCGAGTTCGTGGTCACTCTTTCTACCATAAACCATAGAATGCGGGAACGTTACTTGAAATGTTGTCAAACTACACGAACGGTAATAGAATGACAAAGGTTGACGGGTTTCGAGAGACAGACCAGAAACGATACCCTGCAATTTCACGTTTCACCGTACTGTGAAAGTTAATTCGGAAAACTGGTGTCACGTGGGTCGCGATTTTGACGGTTTATGGTTGCAGGTGATAGGGGTGACAAATATTATTAGCGTTTTTGATAAAGCTCTCGCAACCTCAGCCGGTTCTCTCACCCAATATTGGAGAATAGAGACTATGGTCGACCGCTGTACCTCGTTATTTAATTGTTACGCGTTTGTTGTCCGTTACCTATGCACTGTCACGCTACTATAGTCCTCTGTGACAGAATTCATGAAAAATGTACGGTATATTGTTTGGTATATTCGACTTTGGAATTGTATACTGGTCACTTTGTGGAATAGAACACCTACTACACTCAACATTTCGTTTATGTGCGTTATACAGAGTATAGAAGAATAAAATTCTGTATGAAAATAATGAATTGAGCTGTTATCGTATTTCGTACATTTAGTATCGAAGAGTATACAAATATTACAGGTTTAATGGAACTTATCAATGGTTATGTTAAGCTAATAGCTGCATCAATAGTCGAATATAATATTGGAACATGCACTACGTTTGAACAAATTTAACGTAATGTCTTGTGGTAACTTTTATAATAATTTGTCTGGTTAACTCCACAGGACAATAGTAGTAAATGGCAAATACATATTGGACCTCGCTGGAAATAAAGAATCATAATTAAGGATGGGAGTGCACGTTACGATGAAATTGTGAAACGTTCATAGCATAAGCAATATTTAACCCCGTACCTAGTATGCGCTATTGTAGCGTTTATATATTTGTTTACTGCGTGAAACAAATGAACAAATATTCCACCGCTGTTAGAGCAAACCAATAATAACTACAAATGGTCATAATCGTAGATTGATCTACTATACAGCGATAGTATTTTTTATCCAGTACCATACGTTATAGGTTAAAAAGTATATTGTTAGTTGTACCTTGAGAAAAAAAGGAAGAAAAAAATTAATCGAAAATGATGAATAAATTTTTGTACGTACTTCGTTTTCGAGAAAGACCACTTGGAAGTTGCATCGAGTATGCGTGCCTTCGTGGTGACAATAAGTAGACCATAGTCCTATTCAATTGCACGCACATTCAGCAGATTTTCAAATTCGATTATCTCGGAAACACAGCACCGTAGGAAAGAATATTATTCCCTATTATACGACTTACTTTTGCACCTGGAATAATCTCTTGCCCAATTGTACTATCCAACCCGAGGCACTATCTTTCCTGTCCCTGCAATATTTGCCTCGTACGTTAAAATAAATTGCATATAGTTCCAACTACAATAACCTTTTCGTATTATTCATCAAAAACTCCAGCATGCTTAGAACATACAGGTTGATAGGAAATATCGACATGTTCTCTTCAGACGTACACACGACTCGATATTGATCAGTATCCCCGAACTGATGCGAACGCAGTTTAAGTGCCTGACTAGACAGTCTGTTCCCTCTGAAACAGCTCCAAATACCCCGAAGTACAGTAGCAATTAAAAAAAAAGGTGAAGCATCAAACTCGTCTCCGGTTTATTTTCAACAGTCACCGAAGCGGCCGAAAGAGGAACGCTCCTCGAGGCGAACGAGTCGCACGTCTGTCAGTGAAACTGCTACACACGGACAGCGGTTCCGTGCACGTTTGTGTCAGCTTGAAGGATCCCGTTCGGTTCGCGGTAATTCCACGACGTCGTCGGTGAGACAGAAAATTTCATCGACCGATTAATCCCCGAGCATCCAGGCCGAATCGAGAGGCGCGCAGCCAGCCGAACGGAATCGATCGTCGCGTGGGTTCGGTTTCATAGGCGGCGTCGGAGGCGTTTCTCGACGGTCCTTTCGCGGCATTATTTAACAACGGTGGAACGAGAGATCCGCTGGTTACAATTACTCCCTGATGACTCGCAACTGAGAGTGCATAGCCGTCACGGAACCCGATTGCTCAGAAATTCACGGGGTTCGAAGGAACCTTTGGGACAAGCTAGCGATTGAAGCGAGGTGAAAAAACATCGGATGGGGAAAGGTGAACGCAAACCAGCTGAGTAGCATCTTCCGAAGGTAAGAACGGGAGAGAGCACGTCACGATAATCGAACGATCATTTGTTAAAGCGACGTCTCCCTCCGAGCCGAGAATCAACAGCTGACGTTTCTCGATGCGCCGGGACGAAGATGGTAACGCGGACCAGGCTGAAACTTTTCGAATGACCCACTTGTCAACTCGGGATCCCCCTGCATTAGCGATAACGACGTCAGTAGGTAATCACGACGAAAATGGTGGTTTCATAGATACTTAGAAGTAGGAGTAAACCGTTGTGTAATGCAGCGTTTTTTAACTTTTCCTACGACGGGACACTTCACTAATCTGGATATTTTAACGGAACATCCTGATTAGTTTGTACGATAGCTGGACACAAATAATAAATTAAATAAACGAGTAAAACTGAGCGTTAAGAAAGAAAACAAATATCCATTCTCAAATGTTAATTATGTCAAATAAAACACATGAAAATAATTTTTTATGAAAACACTTGTTCACTTTCCGCAAGTGATCCACCAGTTAAACGTTGGTCCAATGTACTGACTGTATTTAGAACTGGGGTTGAATGTTCCACATTAGACTTTACTGTCGAAGTAGACTTGTTCGATATTGTTTGTAGGCTACTATGTTGTTGTTTGTCGGTTCTATCCCTCTTTCGTGTGTGCTTCCGTTGGTTGATCGGTGTATTGGAGTTGTGGGTGTGTTTGTTTATGGATTCTGAACCACTGTGCATCCTGCAGCCTCGGTTGATCACTACGTATTCCACAGAAGACGGGGTCAATTTTTGAAACGAAAGGAAATCAAACCAAAGGTACGTTTTTCACATTGGTGACATCAAATTGAACCCCTTACTCACCTGATACTAGTTGGTTACGAACTAATTATGATTCCATTCTGATTGTAATATGATTCTTCGTGCTGATGCGTACGCATCGTACACGCATGCTTTACGGCTAGCTTATCCCCGATTCGAGGTCACTTGAGCTTTCGGTCGACCGTCACCGGGGTACTAATCGCGTTTGACGCGGTTCACAAGAATGGAAAATTTCTGAGCCGGTGTACAGTCGGGGTTGCGGGTGCGATTGTTCGCGTTTGAAAAGAATCCGACCCGCACAGACGGCGCACGGACCACCGGTAAAGGACCTACAACGCGTTGTTGCACGATGACGCGGAATCTGAAAATGAGGTCGAGCCACAAAAGGGTAGGCCGAACGGAGAGAGGAGGATGGCTGAGGGTACCGACCCGGAAAAAGAACGACGGTAACAGCGGGACAATGTTTTAAAGAAGAACCTTTAACGTTCACCAATGAAATCTCAACCGTACTAACGTGGAACCGCTTGTTCAATAGTTGGATACCTGCTAATTTTCTTTGAACCCTATCACCGTTTTCGTGTAGATTAAACCGGACGTCTGGGGGTTCGATCAATTTCAAACTAATTTCATTGAAGAGATCACGGAGGGAAACGGTTTCTGTTGGAAATGTCGTTCAACTTTTCGATCGCTATCCGTGGAAGAAGCTCGCTGAGAAGAAGTTAATTAAACTAATGCAAAAGTATACAAGGGAGGTAGCGGTAGAGAAATATTGGGAGTTTGCGTTCCCCTTGATCTCGACCGATGGACGGGTTTCCAATTGAGATCCCTTTTAAAAAACACATCGCCAGAAGAGTCTCCCTTCTCATTAGATTTTCTTCTACCGATGGTTACGCAAAAGTGAGACGAAGGCTCAGATTGAAAGGCAATTGTCTATTGAAAATGTTATGTATCGGATGTCATATAGCCTTTTCTACAATATACCACTGTTAATTAACCTTTTCGCTGTTACGAGCGAATACAGTCACAAAGGTTAGCGATGCTGTGCACTGTCAAGGGAATTTCAGTACCCCAAAAATTCCGATATTTTCGAAATTCCTCAGGATTGTAGAGAACCTTAATGGAAGCCCCGAACAATTTTTCGTTTTTGCTAATATTCAGTTCCTTAGAGTGGTACCGCCCCTTAAAGGTTAATGTGTGCTTTCTTATTTTCCTGTATATCTCGAAAACTATAGAAGATATCAAAAACAGTTGCAATGACAATTTAATGGCTTCTTATCCTATATAAACATATGCAATACGATTGTTAAACATTTGTTGTTATCTCAGCCATAACGAAAGTGTTATACAAACTATTTTTAATTATTCAGGTGATCAGTCCAAGGACTTTGGATGACAAGCAGCCCCAAGAGTAACAAAGACTACTTTGCCGCCAGTTTCAAAGTGCACGAGCAAAACCCTAGTCTGCATATTGATTACTCCACCGTCACATGATTTAGTAAGGTACGCCAGCTGTCTCGTTCTCTAGGACCGAACAATTCCCGGAACGTGTGCCCGAAGGTAAACACACCCTTCGCGAACGAATCGCGGCTAATCTGTAGTTATCAAAACACGCGGTATTTTCGTACGTGCAGGGCTGGTTCTCGTGCACGAAGCCTCCCCACGTCTTAAGGTAGCGAAACTGGTTTAAATCATCGTAACGACCCGTTTGGCGTGGAAATTCGACGAATATTCCCGTCCAGAATAATTACAGGATCGTCGCGGTGTAACGACGCGATTGTTTTGTATTTTATGCGCGTTATAGTCATGGGATACCAATCCGCCAAAGGGCAGAGACGGGGGTATTTCGCAGTCGAATCGTTCACGCGTTCGCATAATTTTGATAAAAACACGCCCGGATTGTCGACCACTGTCGTTCACCGTGTTTCCTTCGACGTTTCGTTTATGGGAGGAAGAGAGGAAAAAACACACACACACACACGTACGAGTACAATCGATGCGAGCACGGTGTTTGCATTCGGCGCAGGTGTATAATTGCATTAGCGGATATTAACTGGTGCATGCCGTCCGTGGCGTATTGGAAAAATTGCATCAAACAGCGTGGAAGAACAAACACATGCCCCGTCACGGGATTTGCATGTGACGATGAATTCGATTAAAAAGTGAACAGCCTCCCTCCCGTCAATTTATCACGGAACGCTGATATGAATGCAGTATCTGTTTGAAGGGATACAGTGAACGATTCCCGTTTTATGCATTCGTTCGTGGACGGACATTTTTACAAGCGGATGAATCGTCTGACCGGATGTGTACAAAGAAAGGTTAGGGAAGTCTGTGTTAGATCTCGGGTCTAATTAAATTGGATGGTTCGAGAAAGGATCAGTAGAATCTAACTTGGATCTAATACGGATCTGACTGAGCAAGGATGCTCTAAGGTGGATCGATAGAACGTTAACCAGGCCTCGAGCAGATTTAATCAAGGAAACCGGTCGAAGAAGTATTAGTAGAACATAACTTGTACTTGATCCAGATTTACCCAAATTCCTTGCCCTTCGGATCCTTGATGAAGAATGGAGGCCTTTGATGGGATTCGGAAGGTCTTAAATGACCCCGGACGTTATTTGGAGAGCCTTGGTCGGGCTTACGAGCTGTCGGTAAACCTTCCTGGGGTCTCTGCGGTCAGTCGAAAGGCCATAGAAATGTTCTCGGTTTCCATGGTGAGCACTAAGATTTCTTGATGATTTTTAAAAACTGTCAAAGTGTTTTGGGAATGCTAATCGTTATCGATTTCGCCGATTAAACGCTTGCCAATAAGATATTTCTCAATAATAAGTGTTTATGTATTTTTTTCGTTGCTGTAGTCCGGGAACTTTGTGGTCAGACCATGTACACAGTCAAGGATCAAACGAGTAGACAGTGTTACTCTGGATCTTAAATTAAATCCACGATATAGTAATTCGATAATAATGAAGCAAGAAGACGAAACAGGTAGACCAGGAGACAGCGAAAAAAGAAAGAATTGGTGACAGGGAAACGTTTCAAGAAATTCGTCCAAAGTTCCCAATGGATTAGCCTTATCGCCCGGGAAAGAAAGTCGCCCGGACATTAGCGTTAATTCAACGGGATGATGTATTCGCATTAATTGGCTCCCGCTAATTTCACTGTAATTAAGGAAACCCCGCGGTGTCTCGTAGCTCCCCGGGAACTTCGTGGGAAGTAGATCTGGCGAGCGGCCAGATAGAAGAAACGTTGAAAGACTCCCGACGGTAAGTCGAAAATTACGAGCCATGGTCATAAGCTAATGCGTATTAACCAGCAAAAACAATGGCGGGAGCCGAAATGAAGGCAGCGCCAGCCCGAAATACCGTATAATGGAATTATTTCGTCCGCCACCAGACGCGGTTCAGAATAATAACGTTTTTCTTATGGTAAGTGAAATTCGAGAATTTCAAAATCAACAATTTCAGTGACTCAAATGAAAGACATTCAGATGAAATTTTATTCGAATAAAGTGATAGTCGATTCTTGCATGAATAGGCTCCTTCAGGCGTTTATTACAATTCGCGACGTACACTACTCATAGATATTAGGACAGCTGGTTTTTATAAAGAAAGCGTGGTTTTGGTGTTAATAAAAAATGTAATAAAAAATGTAGATGCAAAGTTGCCGGATGTCGAGGAATCACGATAAATGTTCTTGAGTACTGAGAGCTCTTAAAGAAAACTATTATTAGTTAGTTTTCACGTTAATTCACGGACGAAATATCATGTCGAAGTCAATGGTACAAGAGCAAAGGTAACAATATTTTTATCTTCGCTTCAACGAAACTAGTATTAACCTTTTTTTGAATTAAATTAACAGAATCTGATAAGGAGAGCACGGGATCTGTTGTAGTTATCGTGTTGATTAACTCGAATAGATATTACCATTCCGTTCGTCGAACGATACATCGATCTATTTTACTTGCACAGCCATGCACTGACTGATTCTACTCGTTTACCCAGCGCAGTATTCCCTTCGTCTGCACTGGCACGGGTCTATTCTACTTGTCTGAGCACGTACCGTAGTATTTTACTTGTCCGACCTAGCATTGGTCTATTCTACTTGTCTGTCAGGAGAAATTGCAAGCTTGTACGACGCATGATCGATCGACTACTAATGTACTGTAATTTTTGCAAATATCTTCGTTTCATTATTACTTCGCTGCAAAACCTGTAACTTCTGGTAAAATACACTTCAGACACAAATTAAATTCACAATTTAATTTTAGTGAAGGATTCCAAACAATACCTTCGTACTTTCTATATGTATAATAATAGCAAAAAACAGTACCCAGAAATGAATAAAATCCTTCATTTTCAGTGGATGAAATATGACCAGACGAACATTTTTTCAGGAACATAATTCGTCGAAAACTGGTCTAATTGAATCGCGAAAGTTTCCAGCGTCCGTTTTGCCTGGCCACCTTCACCGAGGTACAAATTCAGAGCAGCCATTCGTTACCAGTTTTGACCCTCGCCCCGCTGCATCGCGGTCGTCAGGACACTATAGCGGAGAAGGTGCGTAATCCGCAAGGGGTTAAGTGTGCTCGATAGACCGTTAAAAGCAATGACTGTGTGCGCTGTGGAAGCGTGCCGTGAGTCGGTGGAAAGTTGTGCTCGAACTTCCATAATGCGAGAATCCAACGAGGAGAAAAAGGAACGGTACTCTCGAGCCGGGTTACGCCCGATTCGATCGCGGACTCTCGAGCGTTTACTAACAAACGACTGTTCCCCAGACCAGTGGCCTCGCGACGTGTCGGGCCATCGACGAAGGAATGAGCCGTGACCGAAAGAATGGCCTTCTGACGACGAGTGCCGACGCGTACTTCAACGAAAACTTTTCGAAACCGTACTCTCGACACTCGGAAATCGTAAGTCCCGATTTCTTTCAACGATTTGGATGTCTACGGGGAACTTTCTGAACATTTGGTAATGACTTTGTTTACGATGAATATTTCACGTAATTTGAATCGACAGTTTGTAGAGTAAAGACTCTATGAGAGTTTGAAACTCGGGTCCGCTTGAAAACTTTCACGGTGTACCGCGAATCGTTTCTACACCTCACAAATCTATTGTTTGCCCAAAAGCTGGCCCACAGCAACAAAGGCGGGAGGAGGGGGAGGGGGCAATCAATTATGCGCTTGGCATGTTCAACTACCTAACGTCTCCAGTCGTGGAAATGGTGTAGAAACTCTCACGAGGAACTTCTAATCCAACTCTCATCGAGTGTTTACTGTATTAGGTCGTCTGGGAAGTTCGTGCAGTTTTGGAACGTGGAATTGCGGTTCACAAATTTTACATTCTGTTTTACCTGATTATATGATCATTTATATGATCTGATGACATATAATGTATGAATCCTTCAGACATCTATTAATTCATGTACATAATTCATAGCGACCCAACTGTTGGGAATTTGTGATCCACTAGTCGCATAACGGAATCAAACACTTTTCAGTTTTACATAAAATAACGGATTAAAGCTGCTGATTCGTCGAAGAAGGTGCATTAATCTCGAAAGGTGTTTACAGAGCAAAGTTTCAGATTCGCCAACGAACGCAGGGAAATCAAAACCACAGATTATCTGGGATTTAGCCGTGTTTATCGGTAATCCTGGGTTCGATTTAAACTCCCGGTCAATGGGCCCGACTTCGACGCGGTTATTATAAAGTTTCCAAAGCAATCTGATTATCCACGCCTTGTGCCTCATCGTTGCGTCTAATCCGTTCGCTTTTATTCTTAAGGAACCGAGCAAACGCCAGTTAGTCTGCGCAGGCAAACAGCCGTTCTTGCGTAATTGAGAAGCCGTGCGGAGGTGTCTCGCGGAGGTTTATAGGGAGATCGGCGTTAATTATTCCAATGTGTACTAATTGCCGATTTAGTGGATTATCTGGTTATCTACTCGCGCGACCGATCTCTCTCTCTCTCT